>NW_027361986.1:2737500-2980000 GCF_039654945.1 Dendrobates tinctorius | reverse complement strand
CATGACTTTTCGGCAGTTGATTAGACCAAGAGATCCATGTTTCTTGACATCTAAAGGAGAATGAGAGCATTGGGCCTACAATATTCCATGATTAATCCAGCCGAGCTGAGAGTGATTGTCCTAGGTACTACTACATTTTTTTGAAAACCTAAAGGATGCATGTTTGGACATTCATGAACATCAAATCCGACAGGAGATGAGCGCTGGAAGAAGCTGAACCAGGAGAGGAGTTTGGAGGAAAGAATCTTAAGTAGAAATGAACGGGCGAACATCAACAGTAAAGTTCGGCATCCGTACCGAACACCTACTGTTCGTGCACAGACACCAAACATGGACTTCACCAGGAAGTTCATGTTACTGTTTGGATTCAGCCCGAACACCTCTTCTGATCACTGGTGAAATCATTACCACCAGAGAGCTGCGGTCCTCACGCTGTCAAAAGACAGCGTGTGTGCGCAGCTGTGTTCGGAGGTATAAAGTTCACCTCTGGTCACTGGTGTCAGTCAATGGGACTACTGCTACCATCAGCCAACGCCTGCTGCCGCTAATAAAAGTGAGAGCAGGAGCGGCTGATGGGAGTATTCATCAGCCGGCTACTGAGCTGTAAATAAATAATTTTTGATAACCAGCCAGGCAAAACTCACAGTTGGGGGCTGCAACCCTCAGCTGTCAGTTTCAGAAAAGCTGGTTATCAAGAATAGAGTGGTCCCCATGCCGTATTTTTTAATTATTTAAATAACTAATTTTAAAAAATGGCGTGGAGTCCCTCCATTTTAGACAACCAGCCTTGCTAAAGCAGACAGCTGGGGGCTGGTATTCTCAGGCTTGTAAGGGGCCATGGATATTGCCCTTCCCCCAGTCTAAAAATAGTAGCCCTCAGCTGCATCTATTAGATGTGACAATTCTGGCACTTTGCCCAGCTCTTCCCACTTGCCCTGTAGCGGTGGCAAGTGGGGTTCATATTTGTGGGGTTGATGTAACCTTTGTTTTGTCCAGTGACATCAAGCCCATGGATTACTAATGGAGAGGCATCTATAAGACACTTATCCGTTACTAATCCTTTAGTTAGAAACCCAAAAGCAACGACCAATATTACTTGCCAACTTCCAAAAAACAATACAAGAATCAAAGAAAGGGAAGTACCAGACAAAATAAAATTATTAGAAATTTTATTAGACACAATCTTAAAAAAATGAATCACAAAATCATTCAAAACATGGCAGAGTGTGCTACATGCAGCCAAAGAAGGATACATAAACCAAAGTGGACAATATATGCACACAGAAAAGCACTCCCTTATTGGATCCCGTTATAGCGGTTTAGCTGCATGTATCGCTACATGAAGTCTGCTTCATTAGTGAGGACAGAACACTCCCAATAGAATTTTTTTAGGTTGTTTAAGGGGGTACTAATGCAGTATTACTATGGAAGGATAAATGGTGCATTCCTGTCTGGGGAGCTGCCAAAATCTCTGTATGAGGCGATAGTTGTGGTTTTGTCTAAAGAGACTAAGAGCTACCTTATTTGTATAAACCCATTTGTTTGTAGACGTCCGATGTTAAAATACTGGACAACATCCTCAAAACACATTTGAGCTAAGTCATCACCTTGGAAATTCACACTGATAAAGTGGGGTTCATGCCCTTAAAAATCTACAGTCATTAATTTACAACCTATAACCAGGCTAGCACCCAAATGGAAGCAAAGATCACAGGATCAGTACAAAGGTGCAGAGTGAATGGAATTCAGTGCATGAGCATGAAAATCAAAAGAAAAAAATGCCCCAAAAGAATTCAGTAGATAAAATAGTATAAAGCTTTATTGAAAGAAACAATAATAAAAACATACAATCTAAGGGTATGGAGGGATGTGACAATGGTAAGCTAAAAAGTGGAACCACACAGGGACCCAGGATAAGAATCAGGCTTATATACTATAAATCATTACACACAAAAGTGCAAGTGCATATGTGCAAATATCAAAATCCCATGTAAGAGACTGGAACAATTGGTCACACCAAAGAAAGGGTATGATATCAAAGTCTATGAAGGCTGCATACCATTCCAAAGACAGGAGAGTATGTGTGAAATAGTAAAATGTTAATAGTCTGAAAACATACCTGAGACACAGTGGTGCCACCCACCCCAACGCGCATTTCGGTGCCATATCTTCTTCCAGGGGCATTCTTGTGTTGCACTCTGATACTAAGAATTCTGGGTGACCTTATGGCCGTAGTCAAATCAAGGTGGGAGAGAGATGTGGGTCATGTTTCCAAGGAAGAATGGGATGAAATCTTGGAATACACAAGACAGATGTTGATTAATGCGGTCCAGAGGTCTGGCCGGAGATATTGGAGGTTCCTCTCCAGTATTCTTGACTAAAACTAAAGTGCTATATCACACCTGAAGACCATTGCCAAACATTGGTTAGTAAGTGGTTTTCCCACGATGGACAAAATAGTTCAGTGCTTAAATAATACAATCCTAATGGAGAAAATGCATATATTAAAAGGGGAGCAACCGACAAATTTGGAAAACAATGGGGAGATTGGATAAGATGCCCTCCAGTAGTATTTGAGGTGCAAGCATCAGATGTGCTTTTCAATTTATCAGTGTTGGATAAACGAGACCAAATTACATAATAGGTTGTTGATTTAAGCTTTTCTGTTAGTGGAGTCCGAATTATTTATTTATTTTTGTTTATATAGGTGAAGTTCACCAAGAAACGAGAGTGGGGGGTTTGTTGGGGGAAGTTAATGGTGTTGGGATTTTAGTTGTATGAACAGTGGTCATGTATGACAGCAATGTATTAGTTGACAAGGTACATTTTGCACCTTTAACTGTTGTACTGTTCTGAAGTCTGTATTGTCAGCTGCATCAATGAAAGTATTCTTAATTAAAAAAAAAAGACAGACAGAAATCAGATCCTAGGTTTCATTTTTTGGACTCTCTTTGCCTAATTAAAGTCATTGACTGTCTGGAGTGCCTCTGAGTCCTTTTTTTGTGGGGGATTCACTAGAAGCCTCTGATGGAGTCATGAATCAGAACTGATGTGAACCCAGCTTACGTTGTTTAAGTAATTTCTGACATTGCATAATTTAGGTTTAACACTATAAGATTAGGTAGGCTATTAACCCAAAGGGCAATGGTAAAAGTCCTGCAGGTTATTCTATGGTTTTCCATAACCTTCACTGTTGAGGGCTATTACTAATATGTGTAGGAAAGTTTCATCAAAGGTCTCAAGAGGTTTTGACCTTTTTAACTACTAAGTAATAGTCTTAAAGTGGAATTTCCTTATTTTGCACAACAGTTAGTTCTATAATGTTTCCTAAGCCTGTGCCTTACATCATCTTATATAAGCTTTCATTCTTGTAAAAGCAGCTTTTAAATGACACCTTTTACAGGAATAAGCTGCACACCTAATATTACTTTGCCATTCCTGACCATCCTTTGGAAGAACACATGTTGTTCAGAAGTGCAGGTATAATGAGCCGTGTAACAGATGTCCATGGAGTCACTAAAGCATACAAACCTTGGTCAAAGTGCATTATAGCAAAGCATTACTCTGGTCTATTACCAGACATTACTCTCCAAGGTATTTAACTAGGTGTTACTGAATGTTCTTTCATCTAACAGATGACAAGTAATTGCTTTTAAAAGTATGATTCTCCCTTATTGTCTTTTACAGTAATGTTCTAAAATTAAACATCTTTAATCCCAAATTATCAAAGTTGCAAATTACAGGTTACCCGTGAGAAAATGTTTGAATTCCCACATTGAACAGTATTCGAGTCATCAAACAAGATAGGGAATGAGGAGTGGGGCAGGGTTTTAGGAAGAGAACCTTACATGATTAGGGCCACGCATTGAGCACTCCATGTAGAATAAAACTAATTTTACTCTAACTAAAGACCCCGTCACACACTAGCGAGATCGCTGATTTTGTGATGCCACAGCGATCTCGCCAACGAGATCGCTGTGTGTGACGGGGATCAGCGACCGGCCCCCCTGCCGGGCATCGCTGATCGTGCTTGATCATCCTGAGCCATTTTTTGATCGCTGGTCTCCTGCTGGCCAGCGTGCATCGCTGGTTTCTAGGGTAAACAGCGGGTATCAAAGAGCCGCGCGGCTCTTAGATACCCGCTGTTTACATTGGAAACCAGCTTGCTCGCTGGTCCTGATCGCTGGAGGGGCTGTCTGTGTGACAGCTCACCAGCGATCAGCTAACTATGTCCCAGCGATCCCATCCATGTCGGATCGTTGGTGGGATCGCTGGGACATAGTTATGTGTAACTGGGTCACCCTCCCAGGGCTGTGGGGTACTCGGTACCGGCCCGGTCTCTCAGAGGGGATTGTCACAGCAGCGGTGACCCGGTCCGTGGCCCTGGGCGCCCATGTAAAAGGGGTTGAGTTGGGAATAAAGTTTATAAGTGATTCGTGACGCCACCTGTGGTGTTCGGCAAGGGAGGTGTTAAGCCGATGCTGCATGCAGATCCTCTGGGACTGATGGTATGGCGCAGCAAAGATGTTATAGCTCCCTAGAGGTGAAGCTGTAGTCCCAGGGCAGTGTAGGTAAGCATTGCAGGAATGATGCAGTGTAGGTACAGGGATGTAGTGGTGCCAGGTGTGTGGCAGAGGAATGAGTGGAGGACACCAGGGTATGTAGTTCCAAAGCTTTACTCACAGTCCGTTGTACAAACAGGTGCCTGCTTCCATGCCGTGTCCTCCGGGTTAGGGACTCAGTCAACCTCCAGGCCAGATGGAATACTCCTTTCCAACACTCCGCCAACATGTGCCTTTCTGAACGTCCCCTCTTATAGCGTCTTTAAATGAAGTACTCCTAGTACTGAGTTACACAGGAATTCCTCCTGTCCGATGTTCTTATGAACTCTACTTGTACGACAGACAGCTGTAGCCTGCTTCGGGGACTCCTTGCTACTAAGTCCCGGCTCACTATCCAGTTGCTGTTGTGCCCCCAAGTCTTGTCTGGGAATAAAGTGGTCACTTCTTCTATTCCTCCGGTGTCTGCTGCAGGACCATTAGTATCCATACAACCTCGGGGACCGGGCCCCGGCCTTGTGCTTAGAACTTCTAGGAAGGGTTCTCTTCTAACCCACGCCCTCTGTTCTCTTTTACTCCTCACGTTCCGTACTAATCTTTCTTTCTATGGAAAATCAGGCATTCAGTCTATGTCGCTCTCTCTCTCTTCCTTTCCTGTGCCAGCAGACCCAGGTCACTGGGATCTGCTGCAGCACTTCCATCCATCTATCCCTCTCTCTGGGGATCTTCTTCTCTCTCCAACTGAACAACAACTCTCCTCTTCTACATCCTCACTCATTGACTGAATGAAAAGACTGACTGACTCAACTCTTCCCACTCTCTTGTTCGAACTAAGCTCCACATGTTTCGTGTTCCAAGCAGGGAGCCACCAATGGGTGCTTTGCTACACTCCAAGCAGGGAGCTGCGAAGGTGGTTTGCTACACTACTTTGTGGTGTGGGGTGCAGGTGTTGGAGTGTGGTCAGGAGCCTCCACCTTACCTGGATGGTGGGGCACCACACCTCAGGAGGAGGTGCAGTACCTTCTGTGGCGACTGAGCCTCAGGGCGCCACATAACGGCGCCTTATCTCTTGTTCCACATCCTTAAAGCTATGTTTGCAGATCTGACTCCCAGCCCTATTTGGTGCTGTCATTAGTTTAATAGTAGTAAGAAGGTACTGACTGAAGGTATGTAAAAAATAGTTTCCCAAACCAGCCAACACCTCTAACCTCATGTCATAGGTATTAATGTACTAAGTAAATTAATCAACGGTCACATTGGCACAGTTTGACTTTTTGGGTGGTGGCAACTTTCTTGCTTCCCTTGCACACAATGTTCCACCCTCTTTCAGTCCTGATATTTTCTTTCTTATTGTCTACTGTCCTCATATACTCTGAAGAGTGCGGGAAATGTCTCGTAACATATGCGATCCAACATACTTCCTGTAACAAGATGCAGGAGGACAAATACAAGTGATGGAGGAGGAGGTTCATGGAAAATCACTTTAACACACTCCTAAACATTGTTTGTTACATGCAGGCAGATCCCATTGTTGTACTTAACAGGAACCAGAAACAAAGCAAAATTAAATTTTTCCAAAAACACATGGAGTTTTTAATCATTAAATATAAGATAAACATAAACAAAGAATATGCACTATACATCTCTGCAATTATTATTTATATTGCTCCAATAAATCTAAAAGAAAAAGCAAAGTAAATATGCAAATAGTGTAGGTTAAAAATCTATTGCTTTGTTTCTACAACTCCGATGTGGATCTAAATGTCTGCAGACTGTGAGTAAAGGCGTCTTTGTTGCGTCAGAAACCCGTCAGCCTCTCATGGCTGTCATGTGAATCTTACCTACTGCAAAGCTTTTTTATACATTTTTTAATGCAATAAAGATGATTCCGATATTCCTTGGATGTGCTGCTCTTTTTCTTTATACCAGAACTAATAGCTTTCTTTGCCTGCCCTATAAAGCATATTACATGAGATGCCAGAGTTAGTCAGTGCTTAGCTCTCGGTAAGTCAGCGCAGTTTTATTTTGCAAGTTTTGATGCATTGTTTGCTCAAACTGAGATCGAATCTACATATTTTTCTTTATTTTTTAAACTCCTTTCAGTTTATAAATTAATACCAGTGTATAGATTAAGGACAGGTTCAAAGTGGTCAGATGAGCTGCATATTTTGCTGAAAATATTGACACGGAATCAGTGCAGAAATTGACCTGGTATATGGATTTTAAATCAGCAACATTTCCATTTAGGTTTTGGATCTTCCCAGCGGACTTCACGCTTTGCAATGCATATGTTGAATTCCGTAGCAAATGTGCATGTAACTCATGTACATCCATGGCAAAAGCCGAGGGTGATTTATCCACCAAATTTTTCCTATTTGAACATACCCTACTGGTCAAACAATGTAAGTTAAACATGGAGGGTTTTTTCCACAATTAGTGTCACACAGTCCACAGGTTCTGTCTGGTTACACTCTATTAATGTGATTTTTCCATGCTTCTCCAGCAACCAAGGTGTTAATGTGTGTATATACATTCCATTGTATGCACTATCAGCATGTTAATCCCAGCATTATTTACTCAATGGTGCATTGTCTCTTCCAGTAGAGTTTGGAAAGGTTAATGGATGCTGGTGACGCTATTATTTGAATAAGGAGAAGCTGCAGGCACAGGTGAGGCGATTTATTCCTATTGATGTTATTCTTAAGGGGGTTTTACACATAGCGATATCGCTAGCAATATCGCTAAAGCATCCCCGGCTTGGTGACGCAGCAGCGATATCGCTAGCGATATCGCTATGTGTGATACTTACCTCCAACCAGCTCCCCCGCTGTCTGTCGTTGATCGCGCAAGATCGCGCAGTTCCATTTCTCGTCGGGCGCTTCCTGCTGGGCTTCCTGCTGGCGCCGACAAGCGACGTGTGGACGCGGACGGGAGGACGTCAGGATCGCCGCATCTGAAAGATAAGTATCAACCGCTGTATCGCTGCTGTATCGCTGTGAGATCTTCCTGTGTGGCAGCTCGCTAGCGAGTATTTAGCAATGCACCAGCGATCCTGACCGGGTCATATTGTGGTTGAGATCGCTGGTGCATCACTAAATGTAAAGGGGCCTTTAGACTTTTCCATAACTTGCCTTATCCCAAGCTTTTTAAGGCTCATAATCATTCATGTTGGATATAATAATCCATTCAAGTCTCTAAAAAGTAGATGAACCAAAAGCCACAACTGAGCTAGAAAATGTGAAAAAATTGGAAGTCTTCATAAAATGTAAACATTTATTCCCACTCCAAACAAGAGCGATTTATCTGGAGTACTTCAAGGTACGGATCCTGGGGCCCAGCTGGGCTGCCTTTAGTAAATAAAAGTATCATTGAGGCTGTGTTCACACACAGGGGTTTTTTAGCGGTATTTTTAGCTGTATTTTTAGCGGTTTTTCAAATAAAACCACTATAAAACCTCTAAAAATAAGCTTCCCATTAATGTCTATGCATTTTGCACTTTTTGTGCATACGGATGCGTTTTTTACCGTGAAAAAAACGCATCGCGGTAAAAAACACAGCATGCGCATTAATTTAACAGATTTTTCCACGTTTCTGGCTATTTCTATGCGTTTTGAAAACGCGCGTTTTCTGCGCAAAAACCGCGCAGAAAACGTGCGGAAAGCGCTCAGAAAAAAGCGCACGTTTTCTGGGAAGGGAGTCAGGTTTTCCAGCAGAAATTTTCTGCTACGTGTGCACTTAGCCTGACTCCTGCAAGTACACAGCTTGTCCTGTTCAGTAGAAACAAATGTTCTCTCTGCCAAATCCTATGATATTTACATGGTAGGGTGATTCTTCATTCAGGTACTGGAGTGATTCAATGCAGTCAAGGTGTTGATGAGGGTTTTGATCTTCCACAGATAACAACCATATAATGAAGATTGAACATGAAATGTCTGTGCCAAGCCAGTTAGAGGACTTGTGTCACATGTATTATGACAATGACCTTCCTTTACCATTCATCAATGAATGCATAGAAATAATTCTGAATAATGGTAATTTCCAATGTGTGATTGAACAGTTCACATTAATAATAATAGTTGATTCAAAGTTGATTCTGTGGTGAAACTTATAAAATTCATCTTCACCCACAATTACTTTGAGTAATTATGCAAATATGGAAATCTTTTCATGGCCAAGTGTGAAAGTGACTTTCTGTCCTCTTGTGCCATCAGGCCTCTGGCCTATTACCATTATATTAACCCCTCCACTCCCGGAGCTTTTTTCGATTTTTCGTTTTCGATTTTCGCTCCCCTTCTTTCCAGAGTCATAACTTTTTTATTTTTCCGTCAATATGGCCATGTCAGGGCCATTTTTTTGCAGGACTAGTTGTACTTTTAAAAGACACTCATTAGTTCACCTTAGATCAGCCAGGGACTCCCCGCAGCCTCATTGACGTCAGCGGGAGTCCACGGCTGAATTGAGGTGAACTGATGAGCGTGGGAAAAAGTCAGAAACTTTCCCACACTAATTAGTTCAGGCAGTCAGTGCAGTGCAGGGCAGTCAATCTTCAGGCAGTCAGTGAGGCTGTGCAGACCTGAACTAATACATTCTGAAGTAGTTTACAGTGGGGCTGGTCGCATTAGCACCGGTCCTCATTGAAATCTATTTAACCCCTTGTGAAGGATTACAGCGTGGGACATGACTGAACGGCGGATAGGTAAGGATATTGTTGCTTTTTTATGTTATTTTTTTTGCAGATCATGGTTTAATTTAGGAATAGCCGAATGATAAAAATTAGTCAAAAACTTGTATTTATTTCATTAATAGACTTTTTAATTAATGTTTGAGTGTGTTTTTTAACCATTTCATAGTCTAGGGTTAATAAAGGATCGGTGTCTTATTGACACCTCTCCATTATTAATCGTCTTAATGTCACCTTCCAATGGCAAGGTGACATTAACCCTTTGTTATATTAACCCATTCGCCACCGCTACAGGGCAATGGGAATAGAGAGGATAAGTGCCAGAGAAGGCACATCTAATAGATGCGCATTTTCTGGGGTGTCTGGGGGCAGATTTTTGTAGCCAGGAGAGGGGCCAAAAACAATGGTCCCTCTCAAGGCTATTAAAATCTGCCCTCACTCACCTGCTTTACCTCTCTGGTTGAGAAATTACCGCGTAAGCCCATGCAATTTTTTACAACAAATTAACCCCTTAAATTAACACCTACACCTCCCAAATTTTACACACAAACCCTCATCTAATTACTAGTGAAAGGCATATAAAAAAAAACATGAAATGAAATGGTTTACTGTATGTAAACCATGTGTCATTTCATGTCCGGTTTTGGAATAATTTTAATGAAGCCGGCAAGTGTTTTAGCGGCTATTCGGCTATGAAGAACTGTATGAATTTTATATATTTATATATATATATGTCTCTATGACATATGTATATACATATATTCTATGTGTCTATATCTATTATTTTGTTTCCTTATTAAACATGTCAGTGTGATTTTACTGTATTGCAAAATCAATTGCCGGCTTTTGTTAAAGGACACCGGGTGCGATTTTCTCGCAAGTCACACTCGTGGTCCGTGTGTAAACCGATTTTTTCTCTCACCCATAGACATGCATTGGCGAGTCTCGGCCAAGAATCGGTGACAATCGCAGCATGCTGAGATTTTCTCAGCACGAGGAAAATGGCCAAGAAAAAATCGGATGCTGGGAGCTGCCCCATAGAATAACATTGGGACGAGTGCAATGCGATTTTTTATCGCATTGCACTCGTCCGATTTTCTCTCTAGTTTGACTCCGGCCATACAAGGTGTATCAGAGCCCCTCTTCAATCAAATTTTTGGCATTTGTTGCTTCTTTCATAAACTAAACTGAAATTTTATATTTTTTTATAAAAGTTTCAATTATGGTTTGCTTAAATTATTATTATTAAATCTTTTTAAATCTTGCTTTATATGCAAGTAACCATACAGGAAAGAATGTTTTTTAACATTTTTTTTCCTGTAAACTCCAAGTTATCTTCGATTTTGAATGTTTTGTTCTCAGTCCTTAAAGTGGAGTAAAAATGTGACACCATTGTACTCCGCAGCAATCTGGGAGTCAGAGATGCTTCCCAATGCAGTTCTATTTCCATTCAGCACTGCATCCATCCATTTCAGCATTTTCACTGCCCTCTAGACCTCCTTGCAGGGTCTTCCAGAAAATTGCTTGGATTTCCCATTGGCTCCCATTATACTTGTTACTCAAAAGGAGCATCCGAACATTAAGAATCGGTCGGGTCAAGTAACGAGAATCAGAGCATTTTAGTGCTCTCATCCTTAGTTGTTACATTCATTAGGCCAAATTCGTCCATATCAATTCATTAATTAAATTACATTACATGAGCACTTTTCTGTATATTATTACTGCTTTGGCCTAAAAAAATGCTTTTTTTGAGCCTTGTAATGTCTGTGATTGACATTGTTATGACTTACATGATATGAAGGTGACCCATAAACTAATGAATAGTTTTGAGATTACTGAGGCATTGCATTCAGTTCCAGAGCATTGGACCATGAGGGTAATCATCTTATCTATGACTCTTCGTTCTGCTTCTTACATTTTTGAGTTTTAGCTGCTACACTTAAGGGATCTCAGCAAATCACCATCTGTATACATTTGTGTGAAAAAATGATTGCCTACTTCCTGATTTCCCATTCTTTTGCATGTTTGTCACTCTTAAATGTTAAAGGCAAGTGAGGCGTGCAGTTGTTTGGATGTTGTTGTGGGGTCTTTTATGACTTCTTGGATGAGTCGTCGCTGCTCTCTTGGGGTAATTTTAATTGGCCGGCCACTCCTGGGAAGGTTCACCACTGTTCCATGTTTTCGCCATTTGTGGATAATGGCTCTCACTGTGGTTTAATGGAGTGCCAAATCTTTAGAAATGGTTTTATAACCTTTTCTAGACTGACAGATCTCAATGACTTTGTATCTCATTTGTTCCAGAATTTATATGGATCACAGCATAATGGTTAGCTTTTGAGAAACTTTTCATCTACTTCACTTAGTCAGACAGGTCCTATTTAAGTGATTTCTTGATTGAGAATATATGTGACAGCAATCAGGTCTGAGTATGGCTAGTGCATTTAAACTCAGCTTCTCAAAGATGTGATAAACCACAGTTAATTTATGTTTTAAGTTGGGGGGGTGGAGCAAACACTTTTTTCAGACAGGGTCATATAGGTTTGAATTTCTTTTTCCCTTAATAATAAAGACCCTCATTTATAAACTTCATTTTGTGTTTACTTGTGTTATCTTTGTCTAATATTTAAATCTGTTTGGTGATCTGAAATATTTCAGTGTGACAAACATGCAAAAGAATAGGAAATCAGGAAAGGGACAAGCACTTTTTCAAACAACTGTACATACCAGATGCAAGACATAATTGACCAGAGCCAACTTCAGCATCCAGTAATTCTGGACAATTTCCAGCACTTACTGCCTTCCCTTGCTTCCGTTTGCAACATTCGCTGCCCATACACGAATAGGGGATGTGTACATAGCATTTATCGAGCAGGCTCAGAAGTTGAGCAAGCTCCATACCATGCAAATATACAGTACGGCCATCAACCAAGCCTTAGGCCTCATTCAGACATCCATTTTTCTCACTTACGAGAAAAACAGACTGATTATTCTGATTAGATTCTGAGCAGAGTTTGATCAAAGTGTGGTCTGAGTGTCATCTGATTTTCTCGTACATGAAGAAACGAAAAAAAAGAAATGTCTTCCGCTTCTCCTTTCTGACAGACTGTAAAAAAATCAGACCGAATTTGGATGTCATCCGATTGCTGTATAATTTTTTCACGGACCCATTGACTTGCATTGCTGATTTTGATCTGAACCTCAGGTCAATATCAGACATGTCTCCAATATTATCCATGGACCACATTTCAGACATCTAAATGGCCCCATAAATCACAGGAGCAAGTGCTAGCAGTGAAAAACATGGATAGCACTCATACGCGACAATCGGAAGTCTGAATGAGGGCTAACTGCTGTGATCTAGCAGTTTATCAGTTCAACCATTTAAGTGCAGTTGTCATTGTGACAGAGCAATTTAACAGATTGGAAATGTGGGGTAGGTGTTCTTTCTGACACTGTACTTCCCTTACAAGTCAGCATCTTGAAAGGGATCATAACTAGAAATTACATTTTTTATTGTTTTGTAGTTCAGATGGGTGAAACTGCACTCGTCACACTAATCAGTAAGCCATGACCCTGTCACTGATTTACTGATTGTTCTTCATTGGATCACTTATATATATATATATATATATATATATATATATATATATTTATTTTATATTAGTAGATGGTGACACATTTCCTTTAAGTTTTCTTTTTCTTTTTTACAATGAATCTATGTTTCAAGATATCAGTATGTAGAGACAACTATTGTTATAGAAAGCTGGAAATAGTAATGCCATTTACACTCAACCAATACATTTCCTCTGAGAACCCATTTGACAGACATTTTAAGAGGTGACATTTTCATTATCTATTATATCAATTATTGCTTGGTTTCCAAATAGCTTCATTTCTTCATGACAGGGAGGTCCCTGCTTTTCTATTGTATATCAGGCAATAGCAGGAAATGCCATTTTTCTAACAATCATTCTACAAATCTGCAAAAAGTACTGAGTATTCATAGGTTTTAAGTATTGACATTCCAAAATCAGCCGAGATAAGCCTTCATGTGTAGATCCGATCTCAACTCATCATTGAGCAGAAATCTCATTCTGCGCATGTGCCACCTCCAGCTCCATTTTCTTGAAGACTGCCGGAGATCTACCGCTGGTGCTATTTTCATGAATACCGTCACCAGCAAGAGCACTACCCACAGCTAACATGATAAACATGAGAACCATAAGGAGTATGCAGTCCAAATTGTACAAAAATATAAATTTTTATTAAGCATATATGCCACAAACAACAGTAAATATATAACAAACAGGATCAGGTAATGAAGGCTGGGTCATCAGTTAGATATACATATAAAATACCCAAGTGCTAATCACAATAAAACTTAACGCCATGGGAATTAGTACTATGAATACATGCCAGTATAAGTAAAAATTTACCAAAGTTGGAACTGGTCAAAGTAAATTTAGTTAATAAAGTGCATCAAGTGCTTACCCATAAGCGATACAGTTCAAGACCACAGCCACCGGCCACCGACGCGCGTTTCGCTGCTCTTTTTCAAGGTGCGTTACTGTGTGTCAGGCCAGACCTCTGGCAAAAATTAAGAGGCCACTGCAAAATTTTCAGTTTGTCTGATTTCTCTCTTTATAGGTATATTTTTGAGTAAAATGTAAATTGCTCTTTTATTCTATAAACTACTGACAACACGTCTTCGAATTTCCAAGCACTAAATTTTGTATTTATTTTCAGAAAATGAGAAATGGTCAAAAGAACAATAAATGCAGTGCTTGCAGATCTCATATAATGCAAAGAAAACAAGTTCATAATCATTTAGAAACAACAATACTAATGTTTTAACTCAGGAAGAGTTCAGAAATCAATACTTTGTGGAATAACCATGATTTTTAATCACAGCTTTCATGCATCTTGGCATGCTTTCCACAAGTCTTTCACACTGCTTTTGGGTGACCTTATGCCACTCCTGGTACAAAAATGTAAGCAGTTCTTCTTTGTTTGATGGCTTGTGTCTGTCCATCTTCCTCTTGATTACATACCAGAGGGGGGTTCAGGTCTGGAGATTGGGCTGGTCATGACAGGGATTATCCACACATTGATTGACCTAGCTGTGTGGCATGGCACATTGTCCTGCTGGTAAAACCAGTCCTCAGAGTTGGGGAACATTGCCTGAGCAGAAGGAATCAACTGTTTTTCCAGGATAACCTTGTATGCAGCTTGATTCATACGTCCTTCGCAAAGATTAACCTGCCCAATTCCAGTCTTGCTGAAGCATCCCCAGATCATCACCGATCCTCCACCAAATTTCACAGTGGGTGCAAGACACTGTGGCTTGTATGCCTCTCCAGGTCTCCGTTTAACCAATAGACGACCAGGTGTTGGGCAAAGCTGAAAATTAGACTCATGAGAAAAGAATACCTTACTCCAGCCATCTGTGGTCCAATCCTTATGTTCTTTGGCAAACTTCAGCCTGGCTCTTCTTTGCTGCTCATTGATGAAAGGCTTTTTTCTACCTTTACATGAATTGAACCCTGCCTCTAGGAGTCTTTTACGAACTGTTCTTGCCATGCACTTCACCACAGCTGCCAATTGCCATTCTTTTTTAGGTCACTTAATGTCATCCTGCGGTTGCTGAGTGACATTCGAATAAGATGACGGTCATCTTGGTCAGTGGATAGTCGTTTTTGCCCTCTGCCGGTCTGTAGCTTTGTTGTCCCCAGTGTTTGACCTTGTTGTAATCGACTGCTGTCTAAGAAATTTGAAGAATGGAGGCAACATGACGCTCCCTGTATCCCTCTGCCACTAAAGCCAATATTAAGCCCTTCTTGTCCTCACTCAAGACTTTTATTTTCAACTCCTTTGGCATGGTTAAAAGTTATTTTTTCATTCCTATTACTTTTGGGTTCTTACTAGCACTTGTTTTGCCATCCAGCTTGTCCAATTGCAAGAGGATAGTGAACGCCACAGCAAGGTTTTTTATACTTTTCTTCGTTAAATAAGATTTGTTTCAGGTGATCACCTAATCAGAAGCACATTAAGTAGAATGAGGTGTCATCTGGTTGGAATTAAAATGATACTGGAATGGAATGGCTGTCAGACATGTAGAGAAGCTGAATTTATAAATCTGTGCAGTGGTGTCTTAAATTATATATATATAGCGCTGGCAAAAATTATGTGTTTCACAATTACATACCTGTGTCTTTAAATCTGCTGTTCAAATACTTTGTGTTGACTCATAAACACAGACCTGTGCTGATCTTCTGTGAGATATAAGAGAACTGCTGGAACTGATAAGGTGGAAAATACATTAGAAACAGGAGAGAGAACAGGTCAAGCATTTCACTTTGAGGCAAGCGCTGTAAGAAACAGCTAGGTAAAGAATCCTAGCATATAAGAGACTATAAAGAACAGGTAAATGATAGCTAGCTGAAGTGGTGAAAGTTCTAGGGTTTTTATGCTGTCACTGACATAAAGATACTTAAACTCCTATTTAATACTGGAATTAACAGTGCTTAAACATAAATAGTATTCCTAAGGTTCTCATTGCTGCTCAGTGTTAATGCCCTAAGGGATTATGCACATTATATATGCACAGGCAGTAGCAAAATTTCATATAAATATGAAATTCTAGATTCAAAAAATGCCTAAAGGGACTTTCCAAAATCATAAAAATTAGCTATAGGTAGTCAATAAAATACAATAACAAATGTACCTACTGTATAATCACCTGATTTATCCCCCCGTCACTGCAGCACCACCGCTCCGAACTCCCACCAGGCTTTCTTTACTTGGATGCAGTGGTGATGTGCCCATATACATTCCACTGCAGTCAATCAACAGGAGACCAGTGATTTGTAGCAGTGGTCACCACTGACAACATATCATTGCAGCATAGTAAACACAGATTAGTGGACATCATCAATGTTGCTATAATAGAGCAGCACGGAACATGATAGATGAGTATATTGCCTGCCTTTGGACAGTTTTTATTTTAAATCCCTATAAAAAAACTTTAATGACATCAGTCATACATGTACAGTTGTGCTCAAAAGTTTACACACCCCAGCAGAATTTTTGCTTTCTTGGCCCTTTTTAAAAAAAATTATGAATGATAACATCCAAACACTATCCATGAGTGGAGAAAAAGGTTTTGGTGTTATCATTCATGTTCTCTGAAAAAAGGGCAAGAAAGCAAAAATTCTGGCGGGGTATGTAAACTTTTGAGCACAACTGTATTCATGATGTTACATAGCCTGCACTCAATAGTAACTGATGGATTGGAGCTAGCTCTGATTGAAACAGTTTACAAGTGACACTGAAGCCCTGTGTCTGTCATGTTAGACCTCTTAGTAAGCCCAGTCTGCGAGCTACAGTACATCAGCGTATTGCAAAAGCTATCAAGTAATACCAGGTTCTAGCCCCTAAGGGACCTAATTAAAAAATAAAATTAGAGTTGCGTTGATTGTTTGAAATTCAAACTCACTTAAAGATTCAGTTTGTGTCAAATACATTTTCCACAAATTTCAATATTAAAAACCCTCTACCTGTCCCGAAAATATGTGCATAACAGTCGGAGGTCTCATAGGAGTGTGTTGAACCCATTTTTAGCTCTGTAATACCATCACAGCTTTATTAATGGCCAAGTGACCTAAATCTATCTGGCTAGGTAGAAATGGACGGTAAGGAGTGACGGGGCAGAGGTGGAGATTTTTAAATGCGACTCGCCTTTCAGTGTCTATCATATTTCTTTTACAATTACTACTATTATTATATTTATTATTTAACGATTTATTTATCTTCTTTTACAGAGCTGAGAATGATGGAAATTCAAGAAACTTGCCCCTTATGCAGCCATGAAGTAGAAGATGACGGAGAAAGAGTGGTGATTGGTGCGAAAGGAGCTGAAGGGATCAATAAAGCCAGTACTGAGAGGGGCATTAGCACTGTGGTAGCTGCTGGAGCAGTGGTGCACAAGAGATGTCGTATGAACTACATAAACAAGAAGCAAATAGACTTGCATAATAAAGCTACTTCCGTTCATCGTTCACTTGCCAAGAGAGGTACACGGGTGTCTACTGGATCCTATGATAGCACGGCGCAGTGTTTGTTCTGTGGACATGAAGTGGTGAAGACAAGATCTAGTAGTGATTTCGATGACTATAGCTTTGTTAAAACGGATGGATTTGTAAGGTCCATCTTGTCACATTGCAAACAGCGTAATGATGACTGGGCAATCACCATTCAAGGGAGAATCGCGTACTTTGGGAAGGACTTACATGCTGCACACTGTCTGTATCATCATTCAATGCGACATTAACTTTCGGACAAATTACGGAATTCCTATGCGTCATGGTGGTGGATCTGCTACAAAGAAACCGCGGAAGGTAGGGAGGCCGATGAACATGGCCCAAGAGCAAGTGATCTTGAGAATGTGTGCATTTCTCGAGGACAACGATGAAGAGTAACTGACTGTCACAGATCTTGCAAAGAAAATGACGGAGTATCTTGTAGAAGGAGACAGTGCTGCCTATAGTAATAAATGGCTGAGATATAGGCTGGAGGAGAGGTATGGCGATTCGCTATTCATAGCATAGTGTGAAGGGTTGCCTAACATTGTAACATTCCGTGAAAAGACTAGAATAATCCTGAGGGACTATTTCCATAGTCAGGAAATGGATGAAGAAGCCCAGAAGAGAGCCATCATAGAGACTGCGGCCAAACTAATCAAGAGCGATATCAAGTCTAAGATCCCATCTTCAACCGATTAATATCCGAAGACTTCTTCGCTTTAATGTCTGTCTGCCTTAGAATATCTCCCCCTGAGTTTGCTTTGCTTGCTTGAAACCCTCTTCGTTGGAAAGGACATTCACAGGAAGGTCGCAAGCATTGGACAATCAGTTGTTCAGGCTGTACGTCCCAGGGCTGTAGTAGCTCCATTGCAGCTTGGGTTAGCAGTCCAGCTCCATCATCATTTCAGGTCTCGATTTCTTGTAGACAGTCTCTCAGCCATGGGATATTGTTCATCATATTCGGAAGTTCAGCGATTCGAGGAAAACGCTGCCGCTTCTGTTGGCCAGGACATACTCGGTGGTACCATAGATAGACTGGATACGGCACTGCTTTTCACTGCGGACAACGTCGATCATAATATCATCACGTTAGATGGGAAGGGGACTTTCCACGGCATGGAGATGGTAGCTACTGGGACTCCAGGAAGGAAGGTCAGTCGCACTGTTATCAGACGGAAGACTGCGGACTTGGAGATAGTTGAACAAAGCAGAGTTGATGTAAGGGAATACCGTTTCGCAAAATACACTCGCCGAAACATAAAATTCAAGCCCTTGCCATTTCTCGACGCCATTGATCATCATGTTGATGTATTGTGGGAGATGTCTTTACGCTTCAAACAGCCTGCACCGAGCTGGAATGGAATGATGCACATGCTACATAAAGACTGTGATCATCCTGGGTCGTCTTCGGTAATCTTCCTGCCCATCATTGACATGTATTCCGGAGACAAGTCATGCATCTTCTCTACTCTTGACGATCTGCAACCTTGCTGATAAACATCGATCCGCTGCAGTTGTCACATTCGATCAGCCACTCTACTGGAAAGCGTCAGAAATCAAACACGAGGTGCCTGAAGACAGCCTGGTTCGAGATGTTGTCCTGATGCTCGGGAGCTTCCACACATTGATGAATCTTATGGGTGCCATAGGAACGTTGATGGATGGGAGTGGAATCAAAGAGATCTTGGGAACAATTTACGGTGACAATGCTGTGCAACACATCATGACTGGAAAGGCAGTTCAGCATGCAGTTCGTGGCCATCTCCTCCTTGATCAGTGTCTTACTCAGCAAGTTGCAGACAAAGTACTTTGCAACCATCCTGGTTTTGCAGACCTGTTGCAAGAACTTGAGCAGTTGTATGCTCGGACACTGACAGGGGAGAGTGACTTGAATTCGGTCATCACTTCTACCTGCCTTAGTGAAATTGTTCACCTCTTGTCCACCAAAAGGAACGGATTATCTGCTCACTCTCGCACCAGTAAACTATGGCTGAATTACCAACAGATGGTTGGAATTGCGAGGGAGCTTATCGAGGCCGATCGTACAGGATCCTGGCTGATGCACCTTCATGCTGTAGCCAAATGTTTGCCCATTCTTGCAGCTGCTGGACATGGGACCTATGTGAAGGCCGCCTACCTTTACCTCCAGTCTATGACCACTCTGGAAGATGATATGCCATCAGTCTTCCATAGATTTATGAATGGCTTGCATGTTGTAAGGCAGACTGATCAGTACTGGGCAGGCCTGGGTTGCGACCTAGTGATTGACAAGCTCTGATGCGCTCCCTAAAAACTGCAGGAGGACTCACCAGAGGAAGTGGAATGTCTGAACATCAGAGGGCCTTGTGGACTCTGTGCCAGTGTCCTCTTCCTACAGTGATGCAATGCAGGGTTTCACTCGCCAGAGCTTTGTCACCAGTGAACAACACAAGGAGGCAAGAACGTCAAGGACGAGAAGAGATCATGAAGACCTGGAGAAAATTGCAGATAAACTCGAGACCTTTTCACCTTTCTCTTCGCAACATTATCACCGATGTCAATGCAAATAAGGATGTGAATGTCCATAACCTGTTCACCATTGGCAGAGAAATAGTTTCAACAATGGAGGGTCAATTACTGTTTTCAGTTAAGTACAAGCGGTCAATGAAAGCCAAGACCCTGGCATCCAGTGAGGCTATTGACGTTGCTAAGGACAAAACAATAGACCCCGCTCTTTTGTTCCAAAGGTTTCTTGTGGTGTCTCAAACTGCTGATTTTTCCCTTGATGAGGTGATGGCCTATGAACTTTCACCATACACACCATCCCTCTTTGAGGCAAAAAATCTCTTACGCAAACCAAACAAAGCACAACTGATGGCTGCTATAAAAGAACAGAGTTCAGATAACGCAGTACTCAAGCATGTACCAGAAGTGGAACATTATGTTCTTGATGGAGGTTCTCTTCTCCATCGACTGAAGTGGTCAGAAGGAAAGACATATTGTTCAATCGCTGAAGACTATGCATCGTTCACACTAAAGCACTATGGTAAGGCTACGATAGTATTTGATGGTTACATTGGAGGACCAAACACTAAGGACATTACCCATCAGCGACGGCGCAAAAAACGAACAAGTAACAAAGTGAACATTGCTGAAGGAACGAAATTTGTCGGGAAAAGGAGGACTTCCTTTCGAATGTGGAGAACAAAAAGTCTCTTATCAATCTCGTTTCACAGTGCATGAATGACAGAGGTTGCCACGTAATACAATCAGAGGGGGATGCAGATGTGGAGATTGTTAAGGCAGCAGTGTCAATGTCATCCAACAAAAGTACTAGTCTCATTGGCGAAGATACAGATCTTTTGGTGTTGTTACTTCATCACACGTCAACCAGCGATGGCAACAAGCTTTATTTTTACTCGGATAAAGGGAGTCCTGCAACAGTATACGACATTAAGGTTATGAAGAAGTTCCTGGGAAGCCATGTCTGCAGCAGTCTTCTGTTCCTTCATGCATTCACGGGTTGCGATATCACTTCCGTGGTTTCTGGAATCGGAAAAAAACTCAGTCTACACAAGGTTTTGAAGGGAGACTCGGTCTTAAATAGCTGTGCTAAAATCTTTTCCACACCTAAGAAAGATTGAAGACGCTGGGTGTAAAGCGATGGTGGCATTGTTTGGGGGCAAACATGTAGACAATCTGTCTGCAACGAGGTATTCTACTCTGCAAAAAAGTTGGTTCAGCCAAAATCTTTGCTACACCTGAACGACTGCCACCGACCTCCTCTGCTGCAACGAAGTATCATGCCCTTCGGAGTTACCTCCAAGTGATGCTTTGGATGGACAATGGTGAGGCCATGGACACTACTGAATGGGGATGGGAATTGCAGAACAACAGTCTAGTTCCAGTGATGATGGATACTTTACCCGTGCCAGAAACACTTCTGAAAATAATTCACTGCAATTGTTCTCGTGGTTGTAGTACACTTCGGTGCACTTGCAAAAGACACGGACTTATCTGTTCATGGGTATGCGGACCATGTCAAGAAGGGTATTGTGACAATATGAGTGAGGAAGCAGTGTCTGATGATGAAAATAGTGACAATTGACCTGACACGCTTATTCAGTGATGAAGTAGGTCTTAAAATGCACTGTGTATTAATTCTATAATTTCTAGAAATGTACATATATGTCATGACGTCATTGATGACGTCATGACCTCGCCTGTCCATGTAGTTAGTATAAAACTTTGTATAAAAATTGTTATATGAAAATATATAGTATACAAAATGCAAACTCTTCTGTAACCTAAAGCTACAGCTTTGAAATAGGGAAATATTTGTTATTTTTAGTGCGTTGGCTGTCATCGTCTTATGACTAGAGTTGAGCGATACCGTCCGATACTTCAAAGTATTGGATCGGAATGGATCGGCCGATCTTAAAAAAAAGTATCGGTATCGCCGATTCCGATACCGGAAGTCCCATTCAAGTCTATGGGACTTCCGGTATCGGAATAAGAAAAATCCTGTTTTTCCCTTGTACAGCCTCTCTGGGGTCTGTACGGGCCTTTCGGGGGGCTGTGCTGGCCTGCCAGGGGGTCTGTGCAGGCTCCGGTGGTCTGTGCCGGCCTGCCGGGGGTCTGTGCCGGCCTGCCGGGGGGCTGTGCCGGCCTGCCGGGGGGCTGTGCAGGCTCCGGGGGGCTGTGCTGGCCTGCCGGGGGGTTGTGCAGGCTTCGGGGGGCTGTGCAGGCTCCGGGGGGCTGTGCCGGCCTGCCGGGGGGCTGTGCAGGCTTCGGGGGACTGTGCAGGCATCGTCCGATGGGACTACAAGTCCCATCGGGCGATGCCTGCTACCATGACAGTGATTGACACATTAGCCAATGATGGGACAGTAGTGTGTGGGAAATTCCCACGCAGCAATGGCATAAAGTGAGACTAGGGACTTTTTTTTTTTTTAAGTGGCGGAGGAATACAGTGCGGAAGGATACCTACCTTCCGTCATTGGATTCCTGCAGCCCGTAGAGAACGGCAGCAACAGCTGATGCTGCAGTTCTCTACCCAAGATCGTCGTGGGACACACTCGTGGACTGCTTCGGATCGTGGGTGAGTATTTTTGTGGTTTGTTATGTTAATATTTATTCCGTAAAAGACAATGGCTTCGGGGAACAATGTGACAAGTATTGGTAAGTATGTTACTCTATGTTATATGTACTGTATGTCTATGTATGTATTGTATGAATGTATTGTATGTAGTATGTATGTAGTATATATGTGGTATGTATGTAGCATGTAGTATGTATGTAGTATGTATGTAGTATATATGTAGTATGTATGTAGCATGTAGTATGTATGTAGCATGCATGTAGTATATATGTAGTATGTATGTAGCATGTAGTATGTATGTAGCATGCATGTAGTATATATGTAGTATGTATGTAGCATGTAGTATGTATGTAGCATGCATGTAGTATGTATGTAGTATGTATGTAGTATATATGTAGTATGTATGTAGCATGTAGTATGTATGTAGCATGCATGTAGTATATATGTAGTATGTATGTAGCATGTAGTATGTATGTAGCATGCATGTAGTATGTATGTAGTATGTATGTAGTATATATGTAGTATGTATGTAGCATGTAGTATGTATGTAGCATGTAGTATGTATGTAGCATGCATGTAGTATATATGTAGTATGTATGTAGCATGTAGTATGTATGTAGCATTCATGTAGTATGTATGTAGTATGTATGTAGCATGTAGTATGTATGTAGCATGTAGTATGTATGTAGTATGCATGTAGTATATATGTAGTATGTATGTAGTATATATGTAGTATGCATGTAGTATGCATGTAGTATATATGTGTTATGTATGTAGTATGTATGTAGTATATATGTGGTATGTATGTAGTATGTATGTAGTATGTAGTATGTATGTAGCATGTAGTATGTATGTAGCATGCATGTAGTATGTATGTAGTATTTTTTTTTTTTTAACATTTAACACATTAGCCGGATGATGGGACTACTACTGTCCCATCATTGGCTAATGTGTCAATCACTGTCATGGTAGCAGGCATCGCCAGATGGGACTTGTAGTCCCATCGGACGATGCTTGCACAGACCCCCGGACATCAGCACAGCCCCCCGGCAGGCCGGCACAGCCCCCCGGCAGGCCGGTACAGACCCCCACAGGGTGCACAGACCACCGGCAGGCCGGCACAGCCCCCCGGCAGGCCGGTACAGACCCCCACAGGGTGCACAGACCACCGGCAGGCCGGTACAGACCCCGGGCAGTCCACACAGCCCCCCGGCAGGCCGGCACAGCCCCCCGGCAGGCCGGCAGAGACCCCCGGAAGGCCCGAAATGACGGCGCATCATGATGCGCACACACCGCGCATCATGATGACGTCAGGCTGTCAATCAACTTTGAACTTCCGATTCCGATGCCGACTTCCGATATTGAAAAAATATCGGAAGTCGGTATCGGAATTCCGATACAGCAAGTATCGGCCGATACCCGATACTTGCGGTATCGGAATGCTCAACACTACTTATGACGTCATAGTTAGGACCTTTGTGGTGATCAATTTTTGGAAAACTTTTAATATGTTGTTCCCCATATATAATAGCAATAAAAAAAAATCATAAAACGCTTTCTTGGAATTTGTTCCAGGTCAAACCGTATTTTGACTGAACTAAACACACAAGCATCAGATTTTTGGTTTAGAAGCAAAATGAAAACTGAGGGGTTTAAAAATGCCCCTTGAGTAAATAAACAGATGTAGAACATCCATTTACCTCAATTAAATGTTTGGCTTATTATTCACAGACTGAGACTATCACTCCCAACTTCAATCTGATTCAGCCCTAAAGTAGTATACCAACATCAGATTACATTTTTCTATCCCCATGTACAATGAGCTGTGTGCTCTAATCGACAGTTCTGTTATACTAAAAGAGTTGAAAATTACCGGTCCTACCACATTCCATCTCTTACATGGAACTAATTAAATTTGTAGCCGTTAAACTTACCATTTCTCAATAATTAACATTTTTACTTTGTTGTTTTGCAAAGTGAATAAAATGCAGTTGGTAATATTCCTTACAGATCTGTTTCTTGTGGCTTGCACTTACTGTACCTGTTCTATGTTCTGGATGTTCACAGGACAAGGACAAAAGATAGTTGAGTAAAGTTAGGTTCCCATCTCAATTTTTCATCCTGTCGAAACAATGTGATCTATTAAAAAAAAAAAAAAAAATCAAAAACATAGGTCAAACAAGATGGTGCACCAGGCTGTCTATCAATAAGTATCATGTTGTGATAGATTGGTACTGTGCAACAAAAAGGGATCCTCAGGATTTTCTACATCAAAAGAGAAAAATTGCATAGGTGGAAACCAGGATTCTGAGGGAAACTTACCAAATGAAGCCCAACAGGCACTTTACATCATGAGTTCATGACAGATGTAAATCTATGGATCCTGTACAGGAATCATTTGCCAGTAAAAAAAAATAATCTCAAACAGATGTTTTGTTAGGAGTCAGATTTCTGCGGTTAATATGCAGGAATCCAGACCCTCACATTCTGTAGTCTCCTGCTCATTATCTACTGCAGAGGAGATTGCAGAAGAGATTGCCTTGCAGCAGATCTCTCCAGAGGCTAAGTTCTTCCATCTGCCTTCTGAGCATGCTCATGAGACATTCTCCCTTTTGAGATCGGGAGTCATGTGCTCAGGTCCCGCTCCAGATCTCATTGGTCCATCTCGGAGGTCTGGAAGCTTCCGGAAGGTCCCGGCTGCTATAAAAAGAGTCATACTTGCTGCTGTGTGTTTGTTGATGGATGCATGATCTGGTGAATGACTCATTTGAAACCCCTACCCTTTGATATTACGACTGTGTGAGGGATTGAGTTACTACCAGTACCAGCGCGCTATTGTTCCATTACCATAGCTGCTAGCATCCGACATCACGCTTGCGCCATAGCGGTGTCATCCAGCGGCAGTATCCACGCCGCGCTGCTTTGAGCATTCGTGGCTGTGACGCTATATTCTCTGATAACAACGGTAGGTCTAGAAGGATTTAGTACCGCCATCTTGGACTACTCCTGTGACCTTTTACCGTCCTGTGTGTATTCTACCTGAAGCCTGTGTCACAAACAGGTTCAGTGTTTTGTGTTTTTTGTTACGGTACCTCTGGGTGTGAACAGAGCCCATCCTGCACACTCCGGGTGAACTTTAACCCGTGTGCATAATCGCCATATTGTCTCTGCCACCATCTAGCAGCGGTTATATCACTTACTGCACGCTGGACCCCGAGCGTCGAACGCACTTTATTTATATTTTTATTTAGTGTGTTCCGCCGCTCCTAACATGTTTGACCTGGATGTCCAAAAGTGGTGTAAACGGGTCCTTACTTCGGTGTCACACATTAGTATTTTGCATCAGTGTTATTAAGCCAAAACCTGGAGTGGATTCAGAATTGATGCAAATCTTTCAATGACATTTTTCGATCTGTAGTTTCTACTCCTGATTTTCGCTTGTACATACTGATGCAAAAATATGATCAAAATTCAAGATGAAACTACAAAAAGGGCTTGTTTGTACTTTGTAATAATGTAAATACATAGTTCTGCATAGGAGTTGTATATACAGAAACATTGGCAATTTAATATGACAGTTCCATTGAAGAAATAAAACCTATGTGCATTTAAAGATTCCTACTTTCTTGATACAGTTTTTTAGCATGTTTTAAATGTAATGGAATTTTGGCTGTAATGGTCACAGCATCTTCTTTATTTAACAGGACCTTTCACTGAACTCTTTTTTTAAACTGACTAACTTTTCCAATTGGCACTGCTTCACTTATCCTGAAACAATTTTTCTTTTTCCTTTGCACCCCTTCATTCCTTCTGGGCCCCCAAGTGTTAATGGTGAATGTTCTCCCTTCAATGAACTGGGCGTATACCATTGAATGTCTCTGTGGGTGTGGCAGTGTTTTGATTGGCCAGCAGCAAGCAGCAGAAGCAGAGGAGAAAAAGCAAACACCTACAGGGAAGTTCTTCAATATACACCCAGATGGGAACATTTGCATTATTGTTACCATGGAGCAAAGCTTTGGAATACAGAGGCACAGAAGAAAAAGAAAAACAATTCCAGAATGAGCAGAGCAGGGCCATTGGAGGAGGTACTCAGTTTAATTGAAAGAAAGATCCAGCGAAAGGTCCTCTGTAAATAAACATAAACAATATACCTAAACACATGAAATCAGTCACATGCATATGATATAAAACCACCAGGAAAGTAGGAGGCTTTGAAGACCCAACATTACATCATGTATCTCTGCAACCTCAGCTCCTCCACTCTGTCCTCAGGCGCACTGACTTGAAGGCACCTCTGCTGAGTGTTGCCTATACATACATTCCCTGAGAAATAAGTCCTGTATGGATACACTTTAATAAATCCTCCATAACCATTTAACCACATGGGAGGAACCCCACACTTGCCATGGGCCCTCCATTTTTCCATGAAATAGGCATCCTTCAAAGACCCATCCTCTTGATGACCACTGTGACAAAGTTCAAAACTTCACTAAATAATATTTGTAGTCAATCATAAGCAAATAAGATAGATGGGTGGGATCATCTACTGGCAACGGACTCCTACTAAAGATGACTGTCCATCTTATTATACCCCTCCAACAAGACCACCCGCCCATCACGTAAGCTCCAACCATCCTAATTATTCTAAATTTCACCCCTCTATTTCCTGCTCAAAGCCCCAGGATAAACTATTTAAGTTTACCTACCCAAATTTTGGACCTAGAGGTCACCATGCTCTTCCTTATGCTTGGGGCGCAGTCCATACCTCTACTAAATATCCAAAAAGAAGGGATTAATATATAATGAAAATAAGTATTGGCCTTGGAGACCACTGGAGCCATTGGGAGTTAAGAGATGTAAGTCTCACTTTTTTCTGTTTCTTTTAATAAAGATCCTCTCTTTTTCAAACATCTTTAAAAGATGCACTTTGTAAAAAAACATAAAAATACTAAATAAGCGCAATAGGTTTATTGATAAAATACTGTACATTGCTACTTAAATCTGTTTCTGTAAATTAAATCAGTTCTGAAATTGTCAACTGAGCTCAAAATCTGTCCCTGGATGAGACCCTAGTTGTCATCGTTGACCATCTGTGTTCTACAGTATTCTGGAGACAGGATATAAAGGACGAATAATCACTTTACAGATGGTCAGTGATTCAGATAAAGTACAGGGTTTATTAAGGGTTAGGAACCAGTGAAATTCCTGGCAATAGACATATTTGTGGTGAAAGTCAAAAAATTCACTTAAATTCATGTTAAACTTCCAATTTTTCTAGTTTTTATTAAGGATTAAATTCTTCAGGCACGTACAAATAGTAGATGACTATAAACGCAGAGGTGCTGGTGGACAAGATGTTGCAATTTGTTCCCTGAATAAATCGTTTGGTTAATATCTCTAGGTATTGATATATGTATGGTATTTTGATTTGTTATTCTGTATAATATATACTATATATATATATATATATATATATATATATATACATACTGTTAACAAAGAAATCCATATAAGTTAGCCAACAGATAGTTTGTTGAGGAACGATTTATAATACAGTATGACCATGCGGTCTGATAGCTGAGGTTTTCTAGACATCTATAAATTGCTTTCCTTGTTTTGAGGCAGATTGCACTGGAACATGTTTATATATAGCAGGTGAAATAAGTATTGAACACGTCACCAATGTTCTACGTAGATATATTTTAAAAGATGATATTGACATTAAATTCTCAACAGATGTCGGTAACAACCCATCCAATCCACAGAGGCAGAGAAATCAAACCATAGATGTCCATACATTGTTATGTGTAATAATGAAAAATTACACAGAGAAAATGCCACACAAGAAACATGTCATGATGGGTAAAACCATTGAGCTGTCTCAAGACTTTTGCAACCTTATTGTTGAAAAACATACAGATTGCATTGGGGCATTGGTACAAAAGAATTTTGAAACTACTTGTCACATGGACCCATCCTGTGTGACACGGCCCGCAGGTCAGTGACTAAAACAACAAGACACGGCACGTGTAACTGTCCTGTGTGACACGACCCGCAGGCCGGTAACTAAAACAAGACACGGCGGAAGGGGAAACAATTACAATGGTGGCCCTGCGATAAGGAACGGGGACGTGGAGACCTTCTGCACTCCCCTGAGTCAGTGTCTCTACACTCCTAATGATCCCTAGGCCGGTTCCGCACCGGGCGCTGATCAGGATACCAGAAATCCCTAGCTCGCCTTGAACCAATCCCTTACTAGTGAAGTGGACGGTGCAGAAACTAATCCCACCACTGCACTAAAACACACATTAAGGAAAGTGACAAACAGGGAAACACCACTTAGCTTTGCTCTGTTGCTAATGCTCCCAGCAAGAGTCCGACACCTGAGTGCATCTTTTCCTCCAACTGGATCCAACACCTGAGTGCAGCTTCCCAGCAACAGAGTCCCGCATGTGAGTGCAGCTTTCCAGCAACAGAGTCCAGCTCTCCAGCAACAGAGTCCAGCATCTGAGTGCAGCTCTCTTCCAGCAACAAAGTCCAGCATCTGAGTGCAGCTTTCACCATAGCTGCCACTCCACCAAGCTTTGCAAGAACTCCTCGCTAACACCATAGCTTCCACTCCACCAAGCTTTGCAAGAACTCCACACTGACACCATAGCTGCCACTCCTCCAAGCTTTGCAAGAACTCCTCGCTGACACCATAGCTGCCACTCCAGGATTCTGACTGAGCTGCCCGGGACTCTTACACCTGAATGCAGCTTTCCAGCAACAAAGTCCCATGTTATGATTGAGTCACCGTAGGAGGCAAAAACAGAAATGCAAGCTAAGTCCAGAAAACCAGAGAGGTTGGCAGCTATCGGATTGCAGACCACTGAACCTATCAACACAACTAGCAGTAGCCGTGGGGGGTTCCTACGATGCCCTAGACCCCTCGATCACAGCCGGAGGACTAGATAGCCTAAAGACAGAAAGGGAAATCTAAACTGCCCCAGAGCAGACCCCAAAGCAAAAGGCAGCCCCCCACATATAATGACGGTGAAGCAAGAAGAAAGAACAACAACACAGACAGAAAGATAGACTGAGCAAAGACGGGGCCCAAGCTAACTAGATAGGAAAGGACAGGAAGGCTGCTGTCTGCAATCCGTGAAAAACCCTATGAAAATAAGAGCCAACAGACTGACATTGAAAAAGGCCCTGAAGACGCTAGGCTTCAAAAAGACTATGTCAGTACTCAGGAATATTCTGAAGACAGAGCAACCGGCAAAAGGAGATTCAGTTCACCCCAGCAGGGAATGGCAGAATCCAGAAAAGCAAGGCAAACAAAAACAAAACACAAATGCAAAAAGGCAAAGCAGAAAACTTAGCTTTAGAGGAGCAGGAATCAGACTGGTGTCCTAGAAGTCCACAGAGAAATCACCCGCAGGGTAGAAGGGCGTCGGCAGCCTTATATCCAGTCAGTGACTCCACTCAGCCAGTCATCATCATTAGGCTCAGGTGCCTGATAATCAGGCTCATTACCTTCCTTTACCAGAATAGAGAGTTCACCAGACCTCAGTGACGAAGGGGAAAATGAACTCACAACAGTACCTCCCCCTTGAGGAGGGGTCACCGAACCCTCAACCACGCCACCAGGGCGATCAGGATGAGCCCGATGAAAGGCATGCACCAATCTTTTGGCATGAATATCAGAGGCAGAGACCCAGGAATTATCCTCCTGACCATAACCCTTCCACTTAACCAAATACTGGAGTCTCCGTCTAGCCAGACGGGAATCCAGTATTTTCTCTACCTCATATTCCATGTTACCTTCAACCAATACAGGGTCCGGAGGTGCCACCCCATGAACAACTGGTTCAACAAACCTCTTCAACAAGGACTTATGGAACACATTATGGATTTTAAATGTGACAGGAAGAGCCAAACGAAAAGAGACCGGATTAATAATCTCCAAAATCTTGTAAGGTCCAATAAATCTAGGCTTAAACTTAGGAGAAACCACCTTCATATCAATATTTCTTGATGATAACCACACCATATCACCAATCTTAAACTGGGGACCAATGGTCCTATGTCGATTGGAAAACTGCTGGGCCTTTTCCTGGGAGAGAGATAACTTATCCACCACTTGGTCCCAGATCTGGTGCATTCTCTCCACCACAGTGTCAACACCTGGGCAGGCAGAAGGCTCCACCTGCCCTGAAGAAAATCGAGGATGAAACCCAAAGTTACAAAAAAAAGGTGACATCAAAGTGGCAGAACTAGCTCTATTATTTAAAGCAAATTCGGCCAAGGGCAAAAATGAAACCCAATCATCCTGATCAGCGGAAATAAAACATCTCAAATACGACTCCAAGGTCTGGTTTGTTCTCTCTGTCTGCCCATTGGTCTGAGGGTGAAAAGCAGAGGAGAAGGACAACTGAATTCCCAGCTTGGAACAGAAAGTCCTCCAAAATCTAGACACGAACTGAACTCCTCTGTCAGATACAATGTTCTCAGGAATCCCGTGCAAGCGAACCACCTGTTGCAAAAACAGGGGCACCAACTCAGAGGAAGACGGCAACTTAGGGAGTGGTACAAGATGAACCATCTTAGAGAACCTATCACAAATCACCCAAATAACAGTCATTCTTTGAGAGACTGGCATATCAGAGATGAAATCCATTGAAATATGGGTCCATGGCCTCCTGGGGACCGGCAAAGGCATCAACAACTCACTAGAGCGAGAACAAGATTTAGACCGGGAGCAAGTCCCACAGGACTGCACAAAATTCCTGACATCATGAGACAAGGTGGGCCACCAAAAAGAGTGACTCACCAGATCTCTAGTACCAAAAATACCTGGATGACCAGCCAATGCAGAGCAATGAACTTCAGACATCACTCTCTTCTTCCACTGGTCAGGAACATACAACTTTCCACTGGGACAACGCTCAGGTTTGTCCTCCTGGAACTCTTGCAGAGCAAGTCTCAAATCGGGCGAGATGGCAGAAAGAACTACCCCTTCGCCTAAGATGGTAGCAGGCTTGGTCACCACAGGAGAATCAGCAAAGAAGCTCCTAGAGAGGGCATCTGCCTTGAAATTCTTAGTTCCAGGAAGAAAAGAGACCACAAAATCAAAACGTGTAAAAAACAAGGCCCACCTAGCCTGTCTAGGGTTCAAGCGTTTAGCCGACTCTAGGTAAATCAAATTCTTGTGGTCAGTGAGGACCACAACTTGATGTTTAGCTCCCTCCAACCAATGTCTCCACTCCTCAAATGCCCATTTCATGGCCAACAGTTCCCGATTCCCCACATCATAGTTACGTTCAGATGGAGAGAACTTTCGGGAAAAGAAAGCACAGGGATTCATTTTAGATGTTACAGGATCCTTTTGGGACAAAACAGCTCCTGCACCAATCTCAGAAGCATCCACCTCTACCTGGAACAGGAGTGAGACATCAGGTTGCCGCAAAACCGGGGCGGAGGTAAATCTTCGCTTCAGCTCCTGAAAGGAAGCAACAGCCTCCGGAGACCAATTCAACACATCAGCACCCTTCTTAGTCAGATCAGTCAATGGCTTGGCAATACTAGAAAATTTTGCTATAAATTTCCGATAAAAATTAGCAAAACCCAAAAACTTCTGGAGGGCCTTCAAAGAAGTGGGCTGAACCCAATCATTAATGGCCTGTACCTTGGCCGGATCCATTTCAATAGTTGACGGAGACAAAATAAATCCCAAAAATGAAATCCTCTGTACTCCAAAAAGGCATTTCGATCCTTTGACACACAGGGAATTCTCCCTCAAGATCCGGAACACAGTCCGAATATGTTCCACATGAGAATCCCAATCCTTGGAGAAGATCAAAATATCATCCAGATAGATAATCAAAAATTTATCGACAAAGTCTCGGAAAATATTGTTCATGAAGCACTGGAAGACAGAAGGGGCATTAGTGAGCCCAAAAGGCATCACCAGGTACTCAAAATGTCCCTCCGGAGTATTAAACGCCATCTTCCATTCATCCCCCTGCTTAATGCGGATAAGATTATACGCCCCCCTGAGGTCAAGCTTGGTAAACCAGCAAGCACCTCTAACTCTAGAGAATAGATCCGAAATCAGGGGTAACGGATACTGATATTTAATAGTAATTTTGTTGAGGGCACGATAATCAATACAAGGCCTTAAAGAACCATCCTTTTTGGCCACAAAAAAAAAACCGGCACCTAAGGGTGAAGAGGATGGTCTAATATGACCCTTCTCCAACGCCTGCTTAATATAGGACCACATAGCCTCGTGCTCGGGTACAGATAAATTGAAGTGCCGACCCTTGGGAAATTTACACCCCGGGCGCAGTTCAATTGCACAGTCATAACTCCTATGAGGAGGCAAGGACGCAGACTCATTCTCACTAAATACATCATAAAAGTCCGCCAAATAGTCAGGAACATCATGCGACTGAGGAGAGGTGGAAAAAACCGGAGCCTCATTAAAGGCACACCGACAACCCCAACTCACCACAGACACAGATTTCCAATCCAAAACTGGATTATGAATTTGCAATCAGGGAAACCCCAGAACAACGGCATCATGCAGACCATGCAACACCAATAATCTGCAATTTTCTTGATGGTCTGGGGCGACCCGCATGACCACCTGGGTCCAAAACTGAGGCTTATTTTTCGCCAAAGGAGTAGCATCAATCCCCCTCAAAGGGATAGGCGTCTGCAGAGGTGTCATCGGAAATCCACAACGTTTAGCAAAATCCAAGTCCATTAGGTTTAGCGCTGCTCCCGAATCCACAAAAGCCTTGGCGGAAAATGTGGACAGGGAGCAGATCAGAGTAATTGCCAGAAGAAACTTAGGTTGAACACCACCAACAGAAAACGTGTGTGCAAAGCGTTTCTCTCGTTTAGGACAAACAGAAATAATATGCGAGGCATCTCCACAGAAAAAACACAGCTTATTACGCCTTCTGAACTCCTGACGTTGCGCCTTAGACAAAACTCTATCACATTGCATAGGTTCAGACGTCTGTTCAACCGGTGGCAACACCTCTCGTGCAATCCTGCGTTCACGTAAACGCCGATCAACCTGAATGGCTAATGACATAGAATCGTCCAGACCAGACGGAACAGGAATTCCCACCATAGTATCTTTTACAGCTTCTGTCTTCTTTATCCCCAGGGTGGTTCAACGGGGAATCCAGGCGTCTCTTATCGGTATGTCTCTTGAACCTGTCACGTGCTCGTTCAAGTGCGGTTTTGGTCTCCTGCCAGACCCTGGAGAACTCCTCGGTCAGAAGATCGGCTGCCGGCACACCCGAGGCCGGGAGTACCGGCAGAGGTACACCAGGATGTTGCCCGTAGATAATGAAGAAGGGTGACTTGGCGGAGGATTCGCTGATATGATTATGCCCAAGGGAGCAAGCTGGACCAATCATTCTGGTGGGCGTTGGAAAAATGTCGGAGGTACGTTACGAGAATTTGATTTGTACGTTCCGCTTGGCCGTTGGATTGAGGGTGATAGGCGGAAGAAAAGTCCAACGTTACTTCCATCAGCTTGCATAGGGCCCTCCAGAAATGAGAGGTGAACTGAACCCCTCTGTCCGAGACAATGTGCTTGGGGAAGCCATGAATCCGAAAGACATGAGAGATGAAGATTCTCGCCAGCTCGGGGGCAGAAGGTAATCCGGGCAGAGAGATGAAATGGGCCATCTTTGAGAAGCGATCCACGACCACCAAAATGACTGTGTGACCCGAGGACCGAGGCAGATCCGTATTAAAGTTCATCGCGATATGCTGCCACGGGGCCGAAGGGACCGGAAATGGATGCAAGAGACAGGAGGGTTGGTGCCGAGGGACTTCGTTCTTGGCACAAGATGGACAGGAGGCGATGAAGCTTCGGACATCTTGAGGGAGAGAGGGCCACCAATAAAAATGAGAGATGAGGGAAAGAGTTTTCTTGAGGCCAACATGGCCCGCTAGCTTGGAGGCATGACCCCAGTGTAGAACTCGTTTCCTGTCGTTGTCTCGAACAAAAGTCTTACCGGGGGGTATGGAAGTCAGGTTAACAGGAGTGACTACGATGACCTTGCTAGGCTCCACTATGTGTGCCGCTTCCTCCTCGGTATTGGTGACCAGAAAGGACCGAGATAAGGCATCTGCTTTGAGGTTCTTATCACCAGGATGGAAATGAAGCTCAAAATCGAACCGGGTAAAGAACAGTCACCACCTGGCTTGCCGAGGGTTAAGCCTTTGTGCAGACTGGATATATGCCAGGTTCTTGTGGTCGGTGTAGATCTGGAGTGGATGTACAGCGCCTTCCAGAAGATACCGCCACTCCTTCAAGGCTAGTTTGATGGTGAGCAGCTCTCTGTCTCTGATGGTATAGTTTCTCTCTGAGGGGGAGAACGTTTTGGAGTAGAAGCCGCAGGTGACCAGTCGTCCGGAGGAGGATCTCTGAGAGAGGACTGCACCGGCCCCGTTGGCGGAGGCGTCCACTTCAAGAGTGAATGGCTTGTTAGCCTCTGGACGGAGAAGTACGGGAGCTGTGGCAAAGGCTTGCCTCAAGGTTCGAAAGGTGTTCTGGGCTTCAGGAGAACAGTGGTGAGGGTTGGCTCCCTTGCGAATCAAAGCAGAGATAGGAGCGGTCAAAGAGGAAAAGTGTAGAACAAACTGCCGGTAATAATTGGCGAATCCCAGGAACCGCTGGATTGCCTTAAATCCCTGGGGACGCGGCCAGTTGAGTACAGCGGACACTTTCCCCGGGTCCATTCGCAAGCCAGAATCGGAAATGATGTAACCCAAGAACGGCAGTGACAACTGTTCGAAGGCGCATTTTTCAAGTTTAGCGTAAAGACGATGTTTTCTCAGACGAAGTAAGACTTGGCGGACATCTTTTCTGTGCGTAGGCAGATCCGGGGAAAACACCAGGATGTCGTCCAAGTATATCACCACGCAGGAGTAGAGTAGATCTCAGAATATGTCATTGACAAACTCCTGGAACACTGCGGCGGCATTGCACAAGCCGAAGGGCATGACCAGTTACTCATAGTGGTCGTCACGGGTGTTGAAAGCGGTCTTTCATTCATCACCAGAGCGGATCCGGACCAGATTATAGGCTCCTCAAAGATCTAATTTTGAGAAGATCCGTGCTCCCCGTAGATGGTCAAATAGCTCCGGAATGAGAGGAAGGGGGTATTTGTTCTTAATGGTGATATCGTTGAGACCTCTGTAGTCAATACAGGGACGAAGGGACCCATCCTTCTTCTTGAAAAAAATGGACCCGGCCCCTGCGGGTGAGGATGACTTGCGAATAAAGCCTTTGGCCAGATTCTCCTGAACATATTCGGTCATAGCCTGAGTCTTGGAGGGCGACAGCGGATAGAACTGACCTCGGGGCGGAGTGGAGCCGGAGACAAGGTCGATGGGGCAATCATATGGACGATGCGGTGGCAGGCTCTCTGCCTCCTTCTTGTCAAAGACGTCCAAAAAGCCCAATAGGCGGAAGGTAACTCTGTTGACGTCAACGTTGAACGTGAGGGATTCTGCGGCTGGACGGTGAGCAGACACTTGTCTTGGCAATGCTGGCTTCAACGCAGAATGTCCCCAGAGCGCCAGTCCAGAGTAGGCTCGTGTGTTCTTAACCAAGGAAGCCCCAAAAGGATAGTATGGGATAATGAAGGCAGCATGTAGAATACTATCTTCTCCCGGTGTAAGGCTCCAATCTGAAGTTCCACCTCTTCGGTGACCTGAGTAAGGGACTCCCGCAGGGGTTGGCCGTAGACCAACGCAATCTGCCGAGGGGTCTCCAGGGATCTGACAGGAATCCGGTGTCTCCTAACCGCCTTGAGTTGAATGAAGTTTCCAGCCGCCACAGAATCAATAAAGGCCCATTCAGAAAAATGTTTAGAATCTAGGTGCAAAAGGACGGACAGAGTCAAGGGTAGAGAGGAGTCACAATTACCTAGGGAGGCCTCTCTTACCTGTCCTAGGCGGAGGAGTTTCCCGGACATATAGGACAGGAACGAAGGAAGTGGGATGCACTCCCACAATAGAAGCAGAACCTCTGTTCGACCCTCTCTCTCCGGCGCTCCTCTACCGGCTTGAGACGATCCACTTGCATGGGTTCCGGTACCGGAGCCACAGAGGCCGACACTGGGCGGGAACGGAGCAGACTACGAGTGGCCGGGGGAACGCGAGAAGGTCTTCTCTCTCTGGCGGCCTCTCGGGACCGCTCCTGAAAGCGTAGGTCGACGCGAGTGGCCAAAGAGATCAGATACTCCAGGGAGGTTGGAGTGTCTCGACCCACCAACTCATCCTTGATTTGACCAGAGAGACCTGCCAAAAGGCTCCCACCAAGGCCTCATTGTTCCAACCCAACTCTGAGGACAGGGTGCGGAACTGAATGGCGCACTGGCCTACCGAGAGCGTGCCCTGGTGAAGGTTGAACAGAGATTCGGTGGTAGAGGCCAGGCGGCCCGGCTCATCAAACACCTTATGAAGGTGTCCAGGAAAAAGGAGAGTTGGGTGACTAAGGGGTCATCTCGTTCCCAGAGAGGGTTAACCCAAGCTAGAGCTTCTCCCTCCAAATGGGACACGATAAAGGCCACCTTTGCTCGGTCGGTGGGATACTGTTGTGGCAGCAACTCAAAGTGTAGCTGGCATTGATTTAAAAACCCTCTACACGATTTGGGGTCGCAACTGTATCGCGGGGGCTTCGCCAAATGAGGTGATGGATGCGGGGATGCAGCCTGAGCCGGGGCTGTGGCTGCGGTCTGGAGGGCTAGCAGGCGGTTATCTACCGAGGCCATGTAATTCAAAATATGGGCCTGAATGTCGCGCTGCTGGGCAAGTTCTTGCTGGAGACCGGCGATCTGGGAGGCACTCCCCGGATCCGAGGCCTGCAAAGACGACAGATGGGACTCCATGGATTTGAGGAAAGACATAATCCTCGCCTGGTTTTCCCGTAGGAACAAAAGTTCCTTTTGGGTCAGGGTCGGGGTACCAGTGGGGTCCATGGCCTGATTATTCAGTGAGGTTAGGAAGACTCCAAGGGTGAACCCACAGGACCGCGACGACGAACTTGACCCCAGGCGAGCGGGCCAGGTGTACCACCCCTATACAGGGAGCGTTAAGGGCAGGCCCGGAGGAGACTATCGCCGCGGAAGCTGATACCTGGGGACAACTGGAGGAGTGAACAGGCGGACACCGGGCTGGAAGGTAGACAGGGAAGACTGGTGGACACAGGAGGGGCTGATGCTGGACTGGACGGAGGAAGGGCAGAAGGCACAGCAGCGGACAGGAACGGTTAGGGACGGCACACACGGGCGAAGACAGGGACAGACTGGAACGGCGGACTCTGAAAGGAAAATACAAAGGGGGTGAGAGGTCAGCTGGAGAGGCAAGACAGGTGACAGGCACAGGGCAGAGCGCTAGGCAGGAGAAACGTAGGAGAAGGTGGACCCGAGAATCAGTCGTGGGACACAATAGATAATCAGGCAGCGATCAGGAGGCGAAGCTACCTTATATAGGACTTAGAGGAGCAGGACTTCTGGGTCATGAACCTCCAGGGTCACGGGGGCGGTGAGATGAGACGGTCCAGCCTGTGCTGCAATCTGGGGTGCGAGGTGCGCATGCGCACTGAGGCTGACCGCGGGGCAGGAAGCAGGAGTGCAGGCGGGTGCGCACCTGCTGCAGGAGCGCGCCGGGAGCGGTGGGCGTGCCAGGAGGTGGCAGGCAGCGCGTGCCCACGAATAGAGGCAGCGGCAGGAGCCGGAGCGCGGTGGAGGCGGTGGGAGCGGGACCGGTAAGCGTGGCAGTGGAGGCGGCGGGACCGGTAAGCGTGACAAGCACCGGCTGAATAGCCTTCCTCTGCCTAAATTGCTCATTGTACCTGAGCCATGCCTGACCTCCATACACTCTATGAGCCTCCCCAATGGAATCCATATAACAAAATAACCCAGAACAATTTTCCAGCGCCTTTTCACCTATCAAAGTGGCCAAAATTGCAAAAGCCTGGAGCCAATTAATAAATGTCTGAGGAATCAGATGCCACCTCCGTTTCTCCTCATCCTGTTTTTTACTGTCATCTTTCTTACCCTTGTCCAAATTAAATTTCTCTAATGGAAGCAAAGAAAAAATCTCCACATACTCATCTTTCCATATCCGTTCCCTAATTTCTGCCTTAAGATGTGCCCCCAAAAGGACCCTCAAAACACTCATAAACCTCCCCATGTGCCCTATCATCTAAATGAATCCGACATTCCTTTTCTTTCTTGGTTTGTACCAAAACGGAGACTGGTTCAGCCGGCACCACTACCTCATCTGTTCTGCCTGGCCCGAAATGCCCCGTCGCTTGCTGACCCACCCAAGCTGCTAAATGCCCCTGTTCAACCATCCCCCGATCCAACCAAGCCAACAAGTCCGGGACATTAGTCAGGACCTCCCTGACCTCCCCACTTTCTATGAAGCCCACAACCCCTGCTCCCAAAGTAGCATTGGACAGAACCCCCAGACTACCGCTAAAAACTGCAGGAACAGAAAACGACAGACATGGACCAGACACTGACACATACTCACCGGGCTGCGAGGGGGCTGTGAGTCCTCCAGCCAAAATGCCTGGATCCAGATCTCCCTGCGTTATGTTGACCAAGCCTGTCACATAAACAGGCGTCTGCTGTCGCATCAATGGCGGCCCCCCTTGACACTATGTCCCCTGATGCTGAGCCATAGAAAGAAGAAGGGGCCTTGACTGCTGGCTCTCCCCCAGGGTATGTGCCTTCGCCAATGTCCCTACAGCACACCAAACCCTGACTGAAACACCCCCTTGCAGCTGAGACCCGTCTCTGCCAATGTCCCCAGAAGCAGGAGAAAACAGTGCTGCGCTGAATGAAGGGGCCAGCACGGTGCCATCAGAGCCTGAGCCGCTCACCAGAGAACCAACCTCCAATCCTGCTGCACCCATCTCTGAAGTGGAGGCAGGCCGCTCGTCCGGGTCCTCACTCCGGCGGCCTCCCATGGCATCTTTCCCAAGACGCTGGCCGACACGCACCATCTCCGCCCCCAAACAATCACGAGGCAGAGGCCTAGCAACCGCCACCGGACCCTGCCTGGCTATCGGATTCCTCCCAGGCCAGGGCCTGCAGGCTTTTGATCTTACCGGCGCCTGGCCTGGCGGGTCCCTGGAGGGGCTCCTGCACCTGTGGGGGGCCCGTGGAGCCAAATCAGGGGATAGTCTCTTGGCGGTCTGAGTTCTCCACGACCGCCACTCTTGCGATGCTGCTGCAGCCGCCAACCCCGGGTTCCCTTCCAGTATACCAGACACTCGCGACTCCAACCAGCCAGGAGCGTGCGAAGCAGCCGCAGCCCTCAGGCCCTCCAGAACGCTGTCAATATGAGACATGGTTAGTGACACTTCCAGTGTCCAGAGAGTGGGAACTGACAGGCCTTCACCCCTAACCCCACCCTATATAGTACCCCATTAAGCCCACTCCATTAATTAACATTCCCTCCACCCCCCAACCCACTGTCATGTTGGCCTCCTCGTATGCCATGGGGGGAGGGGGACAGCTCCACTCCGGCCTTTCCTTTTCATATAGTATATAGTATGTAAAGGAAATACATTATGAAATGATGATTTTGAAGGGCTCTTCAATCTTTTACTGCATGCCCCTTGACTGCTATGTCCCATATAAGGGTTCAAGGTTTAGTCTCTCATGTTGTTATCTCCTGCCCTCCTGGTTTTCACCCAATGGTTTGCTTTCTCCTTCCATCCCCTCTTTATAAAGGCTGACTCTGCCTCTTCCTGTCTCTCTCCTCACAACGGTGTTACCTGGAGGCAATGTTGTCCCACCCTCCCTTCCATTCTTATCTCTTCAGCTTGTTTGTTTGGTATTGTGTTTTGTATTTAAGTCACAGTCACGGTCAATTCTTATACCATGATAGTGTTTTTCAGTACAAAGTCTGACTTGCACTGGGAGTCCGGCAGGGCATAACCATTGGTACTTGTTCATTTGTCCAATCGTGACATTTTTTGAGATTTTATAGTATCCACGTGCTGAGCACTTCTTCTTGGCTGTGACTGACCTTCACCCATTAAAAGAAAGAGTTTCAATAATATTGTGTCTTATCTTAATTATATGGGAAGTCTTTGGATAAATATGGTTAGTGGGTCTCAACAGTCTACAATTCCCCTTTCAGCCCAACAACTTGCCAGTATGTTTGAAGTGCCATCTTGATAAATGAAAGCCAAAAGTGTTTATACAGAGCAGGGAGCAGGAGCCGCACAATTATCACACCCAACCTGTTTCAAACTACTTAAGAGTCATTTGGAAATGACATCTCACAAATGATCAAACACATGTCAACATGATGATAGAAGATTACTGGGCTGGGACGAGGCAGATAAATAGAACTTCTTAACACCAGGTCATTACATAATCATCTGTTTATTTTAGAGGATGAAACCTATTCACTGACAGACTAATGAGAATGGGAAACAAGGATTATTTTTGAATCGCGTTCATCATTAATTTATATAAATATATTTAGATATTGTAAAAAACTAAACTGACAAGCGGGTCCTAGCAAACTGAAAGGAACGTACAGTGCAGGTTACTGCAACAACATTGCTATAGCATACAGCTAAGCAGCTAAGGTACATGTGAACATTGAATATGTTAACTGGAACTCCTTTACTGCTGTATAGACTTCACTTACAAAGTTGAGGAACCTAGTGCACAGGTTGGTCCATGGCATGGGCCTATCTGCCAATTAGAAGGTAAACCCTGTAGATGACAATCTACACCAACAAATTTACCTCTCCTGGGCTGAAGACTACAAATTTAAAGGGTGGGTGAGATCAAATTGCATTTGTTTGAATGCAATAGCAATGCAGTCACAGCAGCATGTGCCTGAACTGTACTTAATTTTCATTTTGCTTGGAGGTGCTTGTCAATTTAGTTTTCTTTTCAATGTACATTTCGAAGTTAGTGACTACCTCCACATTGGCTAAGCACTATTCTCATATGTTGAAGGCTATTTTTAATTAGAGCTACCTAACCTCTAAATACTAAACAGAGGTCAAGGATAAGTAAGTCTCTTCTACAGTAGAAGTCATCACCATTATCGTCTGCTTTGTGTGGATGACGCATCCTACGTCATCCACACAGTGTTCCCCATCGCGATCCTGCACAGGAGTACTCCTCTCTGCCCTGCTGAGGGCAAAGCAAAGTACTGTTCTGCGCATGGGCGGGGAAAGACCAAAGGGTGCCAGCGCATGTGTGGCGCCCCCAGGAGTATGGCCGCCACAGTGGATTTGCCTTCCTCCAGGGAGGGAAATGCCAGACTTGGAAGCAGTGAAGGGTCTCTCTCGCAGTTAACCTATACATGCAACACAGTTCCACTCCAGGCCAGCAGAGGGGACTCTGAACTGGAATTGAGGGGAGGAGGAATAGGAGGCTGTAAATGCCCTACCCCATCTAAGACTCGGAGGCACAACAGCACGGAGTGGGCCAAGATAGGAATAGCGGCTACAGCTGTCTGCCATAAGAGGAGTGCTAGTAGAAGAGAATTAGGAGGAACTTCAGTGTAATTCAGTACTAGGAGTACTTCACCCAAATAAGCGCTAAGAAGGAGACTGCACAGCCCATCTGCTGAGAGAGAATCTCTGAGCTGCTTCCAGGCTAGCCTGCTCCAGTACCATCTGTAATCAGGACCCTGGATTGCATTTATCAAGTTAAGGTACAGAAATTGAAACCCTGCTGTGTCTTTGTGTGCTTCCTACCCTTCCGGCACTGCTACATCCCCGTGCCAACCACATCTACACTGCCCTGGGACTACAGCTTCACCTGTGGGGAGCTTTTACATCTTTGCTGCACCATACCATCAGTCCCAGTGGATCTGCATGCAGCGTCGGCTTAACATCTCACTTGCCGAACACCACAGGTGGCGTCACGAACTATTCCATTAACTACATTCCACCATTTCAGTTCCCCCATTACTTGGGTGCCCAGGGCCACGGACCGGGTCACTGCTGCTGTGACACATCCCGCTGACACCGGCCCGGTACCGAGTACCCCACAGCCCTGGGAGGGCGACCCACATGCGCACTACAGTACTTTGCTCTGCTCTCAATAGAGAAGTAACAGAAGTTAGCCTGTGCAGGATCGTGATAGGGAACACTGTGAAGGACGTAGGATGTGTCATCTACGCGAAGCAGAGAAGGAGGACAGCAATTGCAAGAAGGAAGGAGGTGTCGGATCTAGACCAGTGATGCTCATTGGAACCGACCGCCCTGCAGGTGAGTATCATAAAAGGCCTTTTTTTGTTTTTAAGGTAGCTTGGAGACTTATAAACAGCATTCCAGAATGCTGTAACACAGGGCTGAAAGGTGGTGGCCATAGGTTATTTGGAAAAAAGCCCCTCTTACATTGTCTCCACAGTCAGTTCCTCATAATGTCCCCACAACCAACCCCTCATAATGTCCCCACAGCCAGCCTCTCTTGTAATGTTCCCACAGCTAGACCTTCATAATGTCCCCATAGCCAGACCCTCATAATATTCCCACAGCCAACCCCTCATAGTGTCTCCATAGCCATCCCCTCTTGTAGTATCCACCCAACCAGCACCTCATAATTTCCCCACATCTCCTCTTGTGATTTCCCCCATTCATTGCCAAAATAAAATAAAAAAAAAATTAAAAAAAAGCTTATACTCACCTAATCTGGGCTCCACCGATGACCCCAGCCATCTCCAGCAGAGCGCAGGCCTGAAGTAGCCTGCATTCTGATGTAGTTTCTAGCGGAGCAGGGAGCTGATTACAGCTCCTCTGTTCCTGTCCTGGGCAGCACCCACATCAATTGTATTTACGTTTTAAGGGTATGTTTCCACGGTCAGGATTGGCTCAGTATTTGCTCAGGATTTGACGCAGGTAAAATCTGCATCATAGGTCACTGGCAGGTCACCTGCTTTTTTTTAACATGCGTTTTTGATGCTTTTTTTATTGCCTTTTTTTCATGCGGATTTGTATGCGTTTTTTTTTTGTAAGCTAACTAAAGATATATTATTTAACAAAAAAAAAGATTTGTGATGTCATTTCTGGTCCAACCTCCTCTTTAACATTTGTCCAACCCACACTCCTTTACACACACAGATAGACAGACAGCTAGCTAGATAGATAGATAGATATGGGATAGATAGATCAATAGATATGGGATAGATGGATAGATAGATAGATATGGGATAGATAGATAGATAGATATGGGTCGCCCTCCCATAGCTGCGGGGTACTCGGTGCCGGGCCGGTGTCAGCGGGATGTGTCACAGCGGCGGTGACCCAGTCCGTGGCCCTGGGCGCCCAAATCAATGTTGTTTTTGTAGTTAATGGAATAGTTCGTGACGCCACCTGTGGTGTTCGGCGAGGGAGGTGTTAAGCCGACGCTGCATGCAGATCCGCTGGGACTGATGGTGTGGTGCAGCAAAGATGGTGTAGCTCCCCACAGGCGGAGCTGTAGTCCCAGGGCCATGTAGGTGCTATGGATGAGGAGAGGCGCAGGATGGTATGGATGCTGGTATCCAGATGTAGCGGTGCTGAAGGTGTTAGCGCACAAATGAATGGAGGACACCAGAGCTTGCAGTTTCAAAGCTTTACTCACAGTTCGTGGTACACACTGGTGCCTGCCTCCGTGCCGTGTCCTCCGGGGCAAAGACTCAATCAACCTCCCGGGCAAGTCGGGGCTCTCCTCTCCAACACTCCGCCAACATGTACCTTCCTGAACGACTCCGCCAATGCGCCTTGTGGTGTGAAGCACTCCAGTACTTAGTAACCCTGAAATGCCTCCTAAGAGATGTTCCTAGAACTCTACTTGCACGACAGACAGCTGTAGCCTGCGTCGGTGATGCCTCACTCCCGGGTCTCTATCTGTGTTGCTGTTGTGCCTCAAGTCTTAGATGGGAGTAATGCATTTACAGCCAACTACTCCACCGGTGTCTGCTGCAGAACCATAAGAGTCCATACAACCTCGGGGATCGGGCCCCGGCCTTGCGCTGAGAACCTATAGGCAGGGTTCCTCTTCCAACCCACGTCTCCTCTCTGTTCTCTCTACTCCTTCGTTCTGTACTTGTCTCTCCATCCTGTGGATGCTTAGGTTACAGTTCTACGTCTCTCTCCTTCTCCTCGGACCCGTCCTCAGACTCTCCTAACTGACTGTCCTCAACTCTCTCAGACTGATGTGAGACTGACCTGTAATTCTAAACCTTCCCAACCTTTTATATGGATCTAAACTCCACCCACCTCCCAACACATCCAGTGTTCCAAACAGGGAACCACCAGAGGTGCTCTGCTACTCTCTAAGCACTGAGCCGCAATGTGGTTGTGCAGAACTACCCTGTTGTGTGGGGTGCGAGTGTTGGAGTGTGGAAAGGAGTTCCCAACTTACCCAGACGGTGGGGCACCACACCTTAGGAGAAGGTGCAGTACCTCTGTGGCGACTGAGCCTCAGGGGCGCCACAGATAGATAGATAGATCTATAGACAGGCTTGACAAAGACCATGCTGTGAGGTCGAAACTTTGCACCACTTGGTGCTGGATTAAAGCCCACAATTTTTCCTTGAACTGGAGTGCTGCCTGATTTTTTTTTCCATTTAGATCTATAGATAGATAGACAGATAGATAGATAGATAGATCTATAGATACATAGATATATCTATCTATCTGTCTATATATAGAGCTAAATGGAAAAAACTCAGGCAGCACTCCAGTTCAAGGAAAAATTGTGGGCTTTAATCCAGCACCAAGTGGTGAAACGTTTCGACCTCACAGCACAGTCTTTGTCAAGCCTATCTATAGAGCTATCTATCTATCTATCTATCTATCTATCTATCTATCTATCTATCGTCCATTAGGAGCGTCGCCACATTGTAAACAGACATGCTGCGTTCTGGGAAGACGCGCTGCATGTCCGTTTACGCGGGTCTGCCGCCTGTGTCTTGTAACGCATAGTGGAGACGGAATTTCATGAAATCCCCTCCACTATGCTGTAACATCCGGACTCTGTGTGATTGATGCTGCGGCTGTACGCAGCATTAAACACGCAGCATTTCTGGCCGTGGAAACATACCCTAATAGACTCTAATACAATTACCGTAAGTGCATGGAGGGAATAGGCAGAGAGAAAGGGTGAACAATGTTAGTGACTCACTGACACTGCTCACCTGTGTCTGCTCCTCCGCCATCAGTGTGCTAAATGCCTGCTGCTGGAGGAACATGACAGGTGGCCAAAGGCATTCAGCAATGGCAGTTTTTTTTTCAAAGTACGCTCCTCTCTGGGAGGCAGGAGATAATGCCCTAGCTGGGTACCTACCCGTTGTCCCGGTCTTGATGTTGAGATCAGGGCTCTATAATAACTTCCAGGGCTCCTTATTCTACTTTAAGATGAAAATAGTTCTTAAAGACATTGGATGCATATTTGAGCTCATTGTCCTGCTACAGAATAAATTTAGAGAAGATCAGATGCCACCCTGATGGTATTGCATGATGGATAAGTATCTGCCTCTATTTATCAGCATTCAGAACACCATTAATTTTTACCAAATCCCCAACTATATTTGTTGAACCGCAGCTCCAAACTTGCAAGGTAGCTCCACCATGCTTCACTGTTATTCGAAGACACTCATTTCTGCATGTAAATATAAGGGGGACAACGAGACTGCGGGTATCTACTTGCCATGTCCGGAACTAGAAAGGCTGCATCCCCTGTTCCCTGGGGGAAGCTTTAGTGAGGCGGACCTTCCCCTGTTGCCTGAGGGAAGCTCTAGGGAGGCGGACCTTCCTCCTGACCAAGGGGGGCAGGGAGATAAAAGGGGAAAGAACAGTTTGGCTCGAACAGAGGGCAGCGTGCAGTCAGGTGAGCGGTATGCTCTGTTTCCCCTCCCCACACAGAGGGACCTCTGCACTGAGGGGAGCTGTGTGTACAGCAGCAGCAGCCAGGCAGAGGAGTTCTCCATCTTGGGAGCATCAGCAGCGTGCAGGCCAGCATCTGCCATCTCCTGCCGCCAACAGCGGGGACCAGAGAGGGAGAGGAACATGCAGTGTGTGCCCGGTGACTACAGAGATGAGGTATTGATGCCCACAGGACCCCATTGAAAAAGACAACGCGCCAGTCGTTGTCGGCGCTATACACTTCATGGACTTGGGAACCACTGACTTTCATCAGAAATACCATTATCTGAACCATTGTTCTTCAACCCACAATATCCTTTTGAACTGTTTAATCCCCTGTTTAACCTTTTACCTCCCTGTGTGGAGTAGTCCCCTGTTATTAAAGTTGTTAACCTTTGCTCTGACTTCTGTCCATCACTGCATCCTGCTACCTGCTTACACTTGGCGTAGTCAACAGGATGCAGTCTACGGGCACAGAGGTGGCAGACCAAGTGGTCAGGGGTGCCCCAAGGGCCAGTATACCGCTGGTAACAATATTGAATAATCTCCCTAAGTTTCCAGGAAACAACATTCTGCTATGGAACTGGACTAAGCGAGTAAGGGGTATGTTGAGGATACACCCCATGACCCCCATAATGGAGGCAGAGATTGCCCTGATGGCTCTGGACCTAGAGGTGAGGATCTCCATTATGTTATGGCCTCCCCGTGAGCGTGATACCATTAACAAGGTGCTACAGATTAGAGAAGAGATGCACGGAGACCCCACAGATGTCGCAGAATTACAGATGTGCTTTTTCCACCGTGTCCAAAGGGAGGGGGAGTCCGTGACCCAATACATGAATGTGCTGCAGGAGATCCATGCTGTGATTGTTAAGCAAGATGGCATAGGCATAGGACCCCATGACATAGTGCTGCAAGACCAGCTAGTGACAGGTTGTAGAGATGCGCTGCTTAAGCAAGCCTTGCATAAGCGCCTGCGAGCTAACCTGCGCATGACTTTTTCAGAGATGGAGCAGAAGCGTGCAAAAGAGAACAGGAGCAGGGGAATGCAGCCTTGGCAATGAGCAAAGTCAAGAGGAGCTTCAATGTACTCTGTGTGACCATGCTGGTGATTCGCCCCTGCGGAATCGAAAGGACAATTTCTTTTGGCAGAATGTGGTGCAAGAGAGGCAGGAATGGATGCGAAGATTGTGGGCATCGGTCCCACCTCCGAAGAACATAAAGGAGCACGAAGAACTCTTGCCCGTGAATAGCGAGTTAAAGGAGGGAAGGAGTGTAAGGGGGATGGCGAGACTGCGGATATCTGCGTTACGGGTCTGGAAATAGAAAGGCTGCATCCCCTGTTCCCTGGGGGAAGCTTTAGTGAGGCAGACCTTCACTTGTTGCCTGCGGGAAGTTCTAGGGAGGTGGACCTTCATGCTGACCAAGGGGGTGGGGAGATAAAAAGGGGAAAGCGTGCGCAGCAGAGCAGTTTGCCGCGAACAGAAAGCAATACTCAGTCAGGTGAGCGGCACACTCCGCTTCCCCTCCACACACAGAGTACCGGCGCCTTGACAGGCTCCACTGAGAGGGTCCCCTGCTGCTGGCCAGTGTCTGACATCTCCCGCCGCCAACAGCATGGACCAGAGAAGGAGAGGAATGTGCAGTGTGTGCCCGGTGACTACAGAGAGAGGTGCAGTGTGTGCCTGGTGACTACAGAAAGAGGTGCAGTCTGCCGGCGACTACCAGAGAGCAAGGAGGCGTACACTTAATGTCCTGGAGTACAGCGCACATGCCATATTAGGCTGGTTTCACATTTGCGTTTTTTTTCGCGGTAATTTAGCGCTAAATAGCGCATGCGTTTTTTTTTCCTATACTTTGCATGGGATGCACTTATGTGCGCATACACATGCGTTTGTACGCGTTTTACCGCGCATGCGTTTTTTTGCGGTATGCGCTCGGGCGCACAAAATGCAATTTGTTGCATTTTTTGTGCGTCCGATTTGCCTCAAAAAAAGCATGCGCGCGCAATGCGTTTTTTTACAGCAAGACACCCATTATAAGTCTATGGTGAGCATATGTGCGCATTGGCATGCTTATGTATGCGTTTTTTTGCACATGCGTTTTTTTTTTACCATTAGTTTAGACAATGGAATTTAGGGGTTTGGGTAAAGTTAGGGTTAGTTAAGGGGGTTTAGGGTTAGGGTCAGGGTTAGGGTTAGGGTTAGGGTCAGGGTTAGGGTTAAGTATGGTTTGGTTAAGGGTTAGGGTCAGGGTTAGGGTTAGGGTTAGGGTTAGGGTCAGGGTTAGGGTTAAGTATGGTTTGGTTAAGGGTTAGGGTCAGGGTTAGGGTTAGGGTTAGGGTTAGGGTCAGGGTTAGGGTCAGGGTTAGGGTTAAGTATGGTTTGGTTAAGGGTTAGGGTCAGGGTTAGGGTTAGGGTTAAGGTTAGGGTCAGGGTTAGGGTTAGGGTTAAGGTTAAGTATGGTTTGGTTAAGGGTTAGGGTCAGGGTTAGGGTTAAGTATGGTTTGGTTAAGGGTTAGGGTTAGGGTTAGGGTTAGGGTCAGGGTTAGGGTCAGGGTTAGGGTTAAGTATGGTTTGGTTAAGGGTTAGGGTCAGGGTTAGGGTTAAGTATGGTTTGGTTAAGGGTTAGGGTTAGGGTCAGGGTTAGGGTTAGGGTTAGGCTCAGGGTTAGGGTTAGTAAAGTCATGGTTTGGGTTAGTGTGAGGGGCCACCTAATGTTGGAAAAAAACGCAAACGCGGTAAAAACGCACTAAAAACGCATACAAACGCATAAAAACGCTGCGTTTTTTTCATGCATGCTCATAAAAATGCTTGAAAAAAACGCAGCAGTTGTATGCTTTTGTATGCGTTTTTCAATGCGTTTTTTTGCGGGAAAAACGCGCTGCAAAAAAAAGCAAGTGTGAAACAGGCCTTAGAGGGACCGAGTACGGGACTGGCACTGGTGCCCTAAGTTTTGCCAGTTGATATTTTCTGAGCGATGTTGGGCTCGTACAGTACGGTGGCCCGTACCCTTTTCAGCCACTGCAGCATATGGACTAGGCTCAGCGGAAGTTACCAGAGACCTACCCCTGCTGCCAGAAGACAAGGCATTGATGTCCACAGGACCCCATTGGAAAAGACACAGCTCCAGCCGTTATCGTCGCTATACACTTCATGGACTTAGGAACCACTGACTTTCATCAGAACTGCCATTATCTGAACCGTTGTTCTTCAACCCATAATATCCTTTGCCAATTGAACTGTTTAATCCCCTGTTTAAAGTTGTTAACCCTTGCTCTGCCTTCTGTCTGTCACCGCATCCCGCTACCTGCTTACATAAATATAATGTATAGACAAAAATTTGGGACAGGTACTCATTACACCTTCACCTACTTTTATGCCATCCTAATTTAAACACGTAGCGAGTAAAAAGTTCCCTCTTTTGCAGCTAATATAGCTTCTACTCTTTTTGAGAAGACTTTCTACAAAATTTTGGAGTGTGCCTGTGAGCATTTTTGCCCATTCATTCAGAAGAAAATTTGTGAGATCAAATATTGTATGTGAGGTCCTGTCTTGCAATCTCTGCTAGCTCATCCCAAAGATATTTAATGGGGTTGGGGTCCAGGATCTGTTTGGGCCAATCAAATTCACCCAACCTGAACTTGCTTTGAGCACTGGGCCATCGTCATCCTGGAATAGAAAAGAGCTTTTCCCAAACTGTTCCCACTACAATGGGTCCTCTGTATTCTTGTAGCACATGTAGAGTAGTCAAATGGCCCAATGGTGTTTGTGCTATTTTTGCTATTAGGCTGGCGTCACACACAATGTATAAAAAATCGGTCCATTTTTCACAGATGAGAATCGCACAAATGTTTCAAGAACAGTAATCTGTATGTCATCCGACTGTAATGCGAGGATGCAATTTTCTCGCATCTAAGCATCCGTATGACATCCGTATTGCATCCATCCGTATGCCGAGATTTTCTCACCGGCTTGCAAAATGGACATATAATGGACCCCAATGACAGGTTAAAACTCAAACGAAAGAATAGATATATACACATAGAACATAGAATACATATATATATACACTCACTGGCCACTTTATTAGGTACACCATGCTAGTAAGGGGTTGGACCCCCTTTTGCCTTCAGAACTGCCTCAATTCTTCGTGGCAGAGATTCAACAAGGTGCTGGAAGCATTCCTCAGAGATTTTGGACCATATTGACATGATGGCATCACACAGTTGGCGCAGATTTGTCGGCTGCACATCCCTGATGCGAATCTCCCGTTCCACCACATCCCAAAGATGCTCTATTGGATTGAGATCTGGTGACTGAGGAGGCCATTTGAGTACAGTGAACTCATTGTCATGTTCAAGAAACCAATCTGAGATGATTCGAGCTTTATGACATGGCGCATTATCCTGCTGAAAGTAGCCATCAGATGTTGGGTACATTGTGGTCATAAAGGGATGGACATGGTCAGCAACAATACTCAGGTAGGCTGTGGCGTTGCAACGATGCTCAATTGGTACCAAGGGGCCCAAAGAGTGCCAAGAAAAAATTCCCCACACCATGACACCACCACCACCAGCCTGAACCGTTGATACAAGGCAGGATGGATCCATGCTTTCATGTTGTTTACGCCAAATTCTGACCCTACCATCCGAATGTCGCAGCAGAAATCGAGACTCATCAGACCAGGCAACGTTTTTCCAATCTTCTACTGTCCAATTTCGATGAGCTTGTGCAAATTGTAGCCTCAGTTTCCTGTTCTTAGCTGAGAGGAGTGGTACCCGGTGTGGTCTTCTGCTGCTGTAGCCCATCTGCCTCAAAGTTCGACGCACTGTGCGTTCAGAGATGCTCTTCTGCCTACCTTGGTTGTAACGGGTGGCAATTTGAGTCACTGTTGCCTTTCTATCAGCTCGAACCAGTCTGCCCATTCTCCTCTGACCTCTGGCATCAACAAGGCATTTCCGGCCACAGAACTGCCGCTCACTGGATTTTTTTTCTTTTTCGGACCATTCTCTGTAAACCCTAGAGATGGTTGTGCGTGAAAATCCCAGTAGATCAGCAGTTTCTGAAATACTCAGACCAGCCCTTCTGGCACCAACAATCATGCCACGTTCAAAGGCACTCAAATCACCTTTCTTCCCCATACTGATGCTCGGTTTGAACTGCAGGAGATTGTCTTGACCATGTCTACATGCCTAAATGCACTGAGTTGCCGCCATGTGATTGGCTGATTAGAAATTAAGTCTTAACACACAGTTGGACAGGTGTACCTAATAAAGTGGCCAGTGAGTGTATATATATATATATATATATATATATATATATATATACACTCACTGGCCACTTTATTAGGTACACCATGCTAGTAAGGGGTTGGACCCCCTTTTGCCTTCAGAACTGCCTCAATTCTTCGTGGCAGAGATTCAACAAGGTGCTGGAAGCATTCCTCAGAGATTTTGGACCATATTGACATGATGGCATCACACAGTTGGCACAGATTTGTCGGCTGCACATCCCTGATGCGAATCTCCCGTTCCACCACATCCCAAAGATGCTCTATTGGATTGAGATCTGGTGACTGAGGAGGCCATTTGAGTACAGTAAACTCATTGTCATGTTCAAGAAACCAATCTGAGATGATTCGAGCTTTATGACATGGCGCATTATCCTGCTGAAAGTAGCCATCAGATGTTGGGTACATTGTGGTCATAAAGGGATGGACATGGTCAGCAACAATACTCAGGTAGGCTGTGGCGTTGCAACGATGCTCAATTGGTACCAAGGGGCCCAAAGAGTGCCCAGAAAAAATTCCCCACACAATGACACCACCACCACCAGCCTGAACCGTTGATACAAGGCAGGATGGATCCATGCTTTCATGTTGTTTACGCCAAATTCTGACCCTACCATCCGAATGTCGCAGCAGAAATCGAGACTCATCAGACCAGGCAACGTTTTTCCAATCTTCTACTGTCCAATTTCGATGAGCTTGTGCAAATTGTAGCCTCAGTTTCCTGTTCTTAGCTGAGAGGAGTGGTACCCAGTGTGGTCTTCTGCTGCTGTAGCCCATCTGCCTCAAAGTTCGACGCACTGTGCGTTCAGAGATGCTCTTCTGCCTACCTTGGTTGTAACGGGTGGCAATTTGAGTCACTGTTGCCTTTCTATCAGCTCGAACCAGTCTGCCCATTCTCCTCTGACCTCTGGCATCAACATGGCATTTCCGGCCACAGAACTGCCGCTCACTGGATTTTTTTTCTTTTTCGGACCATTCTCTGTAAACCCTAGAGATGGTTGTGCGTGAAAATCCCAGTAGATCAGCAGTTTCTGAAATTCTCAGACCAGCCCTTCTGGCACCAACAATCATGCCACGTTCAAAGGCACTCAAATCACCTTTCTTCCCCATACTGATGCTCGGTTTGAACTGCAGGAGATTGTCTTGACCATGTCTACATGCCTAAATGCACTGAGTTGCCGCCATGTGATTGGCTGATTAGAAATTAAGTCTTAACACACAGTTGGACAGGTGTACCTAATAAAGTGGCCAGTGAGTGTATATGTCATTGAAACAGACATATATATATATATATATATATATCATAGAGTTCTACATAGCATAAGAGCCGCTAAATCAATTGCCGGCTTCAGTAAAATCAATACAAAACCCGTCATGAAATGACACATGGTTTACATGGAGCAAACCATTTTATTTCATTTAGTATTTTATATGTCTTTGGCTAATAATTAGATTAGGGCTTCTGTGTAAAATTTTGGACATGTGGGTGTTAAATTAACGGGTAAATTCGTTGAAAAAAACTGTGTGGGCTCCCACGGTAATTTTTCCGCCAAAGAGGGAAAGCCAGTGAGTGAGGACATATTTTAAGAGAGGGACCATTGTTTTTTGCCCCCCCGGCTAAAAAAAAAAATCTGCCCCCAGCCACCCCAGAAAAGGGGCATCTATAAGATGTGCCTTTTCTGTCACTTAGCTTCTCTATTCCCATTGCCTTTAGCAGTAGCTCATGGGTTAATAATAATGGGTTAATGTCACCTTGATATTCTTTATTAATCATGTCAGTGTGATTTTACTGTATCGCGCACTGAATTGCCGGCTTTTGTTAAAGGGCACCGATGCGAAATTCTCGCAAGTCACTCTTGTGGTCCGTGTGTAATCCATTTTTTTATCGCACCCATAAACTTGCATTGGCGAGTGTTGGCTGAGAATCGCTGACAATCGCAGCATGCTGCAATTTTCTCAGCACGTTTAAAACGGGCGAGAAAAAATCGGATGATGGGAGCTGCCCCATAGATTAACCCCTTCCTGACATCCCACGGTATATCCCGTCCATGGGACCTGGGCCCCTATGCCCATGGACGGGATAGTACGTCGGGCGCGATCAGCGGCGCCCACGTGGTAAGCGCCGCTGATCGCGGCCGGGTGTCAGTTGATTATCACAGCTGACACCCGGCACAATGTGTCAGGGGCGGTCACGGTCCGCCCCCGACACGTTAACCCCTTGCACACCGCGATCAAACATGATCGCGGTGTACCGGGAGTTAAAGGGAAGCATCGGCAGGGAGGGGGCTCCCTCCTTGCTTCCCTGAGCCCCCCATGGCAGCGCAATGTGCAGCACTGCTGCTGGGGACTCCTTTCCTCCAGGCCCCCGAATCCAAGATGGCGACGGGGGCCTGAGGAAGCTGGCTTCCTCAGTGCCTGCAAAGCGCAGGCATGAGGAAGCCTTCTGCAGTGCCTGTGTCAGATCACTGATCTGTCACAGTGATCTGTGATGTGACAGATCAGCGATCTGTCACAGGACAGTGATGTCCCACCTGGGACTATTTAATATAGTAAAAAAAAAAATAAAAAAAAGTGTAAAAATAATTTTAAAAAAAATCGCCAAATAAATTAGAAAAAAAAAAAAAAATATTCCCACAATAAATCCATTTTTTGGAAATAATAAGAAAAAAAAAAACAATAAAAGTACACATATTAGGTATCGCCGCGTCCGTAACGACCCGCCCTATAAAACTGTCCCATTAGTTAACCCCTTTAGCGAACCCCTTAAAAAATAAAAATAAAAAACGAAGCAAAAAATAATGATTTATTATCATACTGCCAAACAAAAAGTGTAATAACGTGCAATCAAAAAGACGCATATAAATATCCATGGTACCGCTAGAAAACATCATCTTGTCCCGCAAAAAACGAGCCGCCACACAGCATCATCAGCGAAAAAATAAAAAAGTTATAGCTCGCAGAATAAAGCGATGCAAAAATAATTATTTTTTATATAAAATAGTTTTCATTGCATAAAACCGACAAAAACATAAAAAAACGACCTAAATGAGGTATCGCTGTAACCGTACTGACCCGAACAATAAAACCGCTTTATCAATTTTACCGCACGCGGAACGGTGTAAACGCACCCCCCCAAAAGAAATTCATGAAACGCTGGTTTTTCTTCATTCTGCGTCCCAAAAATCGGAATAAAAAGCGATCAAAAAATTTCACGTGCCCGAAAATGGTACCAATAAAAACGTCAACTCGTCCCGCAAAAAATAAGACCTCACATGACCCGGTGGGTCAAAATACGGAAAAATTATAGCTCTCAATATGTGGTGATGCAAAAACTATTTTTACAATAAAAAGCGTCTTTTAGCGTGCGACAGCTGCCAAAAATAAAAACCGCCATAAATAGTAAATCAAACCCCCTGTTATCACCCCCTTAGTTAGGGAAAAATAATAAAATAAAAAAAATGTATTTATTTCCAGTTTTCCATTAGGGTTAGGGCTAGGGTTAGGGCTAGGGGTGTGTTGGGGTAGGGTTAGGGCTAGGGTTAGGGTTAGGGTAGGGTTAGGGTTAGGGCTAGGGTTAGGGTTAGGGCTAGGGTTAGGGCTAGGGTTAGGGTTAGGGCTAGGGGCATGTTGGGGTTCGGGTTGGAGTTAGAATTGGGGGGTTTCCACTGTTTGGGCACATCAGGGGCTCTCCAAATGCAACATGGCGTCTGATCTCAATTCCAGCCAATTCTGAGTTGAAAAAGTCAAATGGTGCGCCTTCCCTTCCAAGCTCTGCCATGCGCCCAAACAGTGTTTTACCCCCACATGTAGGGTATCAGCCTACTCAGGACAAATTGCAAAACAATTTTTGGGGTCCAATTTCTCCTGTTACCCTTAGGAAAATAAAAAATTGGGGGCAAAAATATCATTTTTGTGGAAAAAAAATGATTTTTTTATTTTCACGTCCGAGTGTTATAAACTTCTGTGAAGCACTTGGGGGTTCAAAGTGCTCACCACACATCTAGATAAGTTCCGTGGGGGGTCTAGTGTCCAAAATGGGGTCACTTGTGGGGAGTTTCAATAGTTTAGGTACATCAGGGGCTCTCCAAACGCACATGACACCCGCAGACCATTCCATCCAAGTCTGCATTCCAAAACGTCACTACTTCCCTTCCGAGCCCCGACGTGTGCCCATACAGTAGTTTTCTCCCACATATGGGGTATCAGCATACTCAGGACAAATTGGACAACAACTTTTAAGGTCCAATTTCTCCTGGTACCCTTGGGAAAATAAAAAAATGGTGACTAAAAGATCATGTTTGTGGAAAAAATACGAATTTTTTATTTTCACGCCTGGGCGTTATAAACTTCTGTGAAGCACTGGGGGGTTCAAAGTGCTCACCACACATCTAGATAAGTTCCTTGGGGGGTCTAGTTTACAAAATGGTGTCATTTGTGGGGGGTTTCCACTGTTTAGGTACATTAGGGGCTCTCCAAAGGCAACATGACACCCGCAGACCATTCCATCAAAGTCTGCATTCCAAAATGTCACTACTTCCCTTCCGAGCCCCGACGTGTGCCCATACAGTAGTTTTCTCCCACATATGGGGTATCAGCATACTCAGGACAAATTGGACAACAACTTTTAAGGTCCAATTTCTCCTGGTACCCTTGGGAAAATAAAAAAATGGTGACTAAAAGATCATGTTTGTGGAAAAAATATGAATTTTTTATTTTCACGCCCGGGCGTTATAAACTTCTGTGAAGCACTGGGGGGTTCAAAGTGCTCACCACACATCTAGATAAGTTCCTTGGGGGGTCTAGTTTCCAAAATGGTGTCATTTGTGGGGGGTTTCCACTGTTTAGGTACATTAGGGGCTCTTCAAAGGCAACATGACACCCGCAGACCATTCCATCAAAGTCTGCATTCCAAAACGTCACTACTTCCCTTCCGAGCCCCGACGTGTGCCCATACAGTAGTTTTCTCCCACATATGGGGTATCAGCATACTCAGGACAAATTGGACAACAACTTTTAAGGTCCAATTTCTCCTGGTACCCTTGGGAAAATAAAAAAATGGTGACTAAAAGATCATGTTTGTGGCAAAAATACGAATTTTTTATTTTCACGCCCGGGCGTTATAAACTTCTGTGAAGCACTGGGGGGTTCAAAGTGCTCACCACACATCTAGATAAGTTCCTTGGGGGGTCTAGTTTACAAAATGGTGTCATTTGTGGGGGGTTTCCACTGTTTAGGTACATTAGGGGCTCTCCAAAGGCAACATGACACCCGCAGACCATTCCATCAAAGTCTGCATTCCAAAACGTCATTACTTCCCTTCCGAGCCCCGATGTGTGCCCATAAAGTAGTTTTCTCCCACATATGGGGTATCAGCATACTCAGGACAAATTGGACAACAACTTTTGGGGTCCAATTTCTCCTGGTACCCTTGGGAAAATAAAAAAATGGTGACTAAAATATCATGTTTGTGGAAAAAATACGAATTTTTTATTTTCACGCCCGGGCGTTATAAACTTCTGTGAAGCACTGGGGGGGTCAAAGTGCTCACCACACATCTAGATAAGTTCCTTGGGGGGTCTAGTTTCCAAAATGGTGTCATTTGTGTGGGGTTTCCACTGTTTTGGTACATAAGGAGTTTTCCAAACGCGACATGGTGTCCGATCTCAATTCCAGCCAAAAACGTCAAATGGCGCTGCTTCCCTTCCGAGCTCTGCCATGCGCCCAAATAGTGGTTTACCCCCACATGTGGGGTATCAGCGTACTCAGGACAAATTGCACAATAACTTTTAGGGTCCTGTTACCCTTGGAAAAATAAGAATTGAGGGTGAAAAGATCATTTTTGTGGAAAAAATATGATTTTTTAATTATATGGCTTTATGTTATAAACTTCTGTGAAGCCCATGGGGGTTCAAAGTTCTCACCACACATCTAGATAAGTTCCTTAGGGGGTCTAGTTTCCAAAATGGTGTCATTTGTGGGGGGTTTCCACTGTTTTGGTACATCAGGGGTTTTCCAAACGCGACATGGTGTCCGATCTCAATTCCAGCCAAAAACGTCAAATGGCGCTGCTTCCCTTCCGAGCTCTGCCATGCGCCCAAATAGTGGTTTACCCCCACATGTGGGGTATCAGCGTACTCAGGACAAATTGCACAATAACTTTTAGGGTCCTGTTACCCTTGGGAAAATAAAAATTGGGGTGAAAAGATCATTTTTGTGGAAAAAATATGATTTTTTAATTGTACCGCTGTACGTTATAAACTTTTGTAAAGCCCTTGTGGGTTCAAAGTTCTCACCACATATCTAGATAAGTTCCTTGGGGGGTCTAGTTTCCAAAATGGGGTCACTTGTAGGGGGTTTCCACTGTTTAGGTACATCAGGGACTCTCCAAACGTGACATGGCGTCCAATCTGAATTCCAGCCAATTTTGCATTGAAAAAGTCAAACGGCGCTCCTTCCATTCTGAGCTCTGCCATGCGCCGAAACAGTCGTTCCCCCCCACATATCAGGTATCTGCGTACTCAGGACAAATTGCACAATAACTTTTGCAGTCCAATTTCTCCTGTTACTCTTGGTAAAATAAAAAAAATTGAACCTGAATTATTTTTTTTATGAAAAAAAGTTAGATGTTCATTTTTTTTTAAATATTCAAAAAAATTCCTGTGACGCACCTAAAGGGTTAATAAACTTCTTGAATGTGGTTTTGAGCACCTTAAGGGGTGCAGTTTTTAGAATGGTGTCACTTTTGGGTATTTTCTATCATATAGACCCCTCAAAGTGGCTTCAAATGTGATGTGGTCCTAAAAATAAAATGGTGTTGTAAAAATGAGAAATCGCTGGTCAACTTTTAACCCTTATAACTTCCTAACAAAAAAAAATTTTGGTTCCAAAATTGTGCTGATGTAAAGTAAACATGTGGGAAATGTTAGTTATCAAGTTTTTTGTGTGCCGTATCTCTGTGATTTAAGGGCATAAAAATTCAAATTTGGAAAATTGCGAAATTTTCGCCAAATTTCCGTTTTTCTCACAAATAAACGCAAGTTATTTGAATGAAATTTTACCACTAACATGAAGTACAATATGTCACGAGAAAACAATGTCAGAATCACCGGGATCCATGGAAGCGTTCCAGAGTTATGACCTCATAAAGGTACAGTGGTCAGAATTGTAAAAATTGGCCCGGTAATGAACGTGCAAACCACCCTTGGGGGTGAAGGGGTTAACATTGAGACGACAGTAATGCGATTTTTTTTCTCTCTAGTGTGACTCCGGCCTTAGGGTAAAACCGTATAGCTGTAATATGTTGCCTTCACATGGGTCCATATAATAAGCTGACAGATGAACTTCGATAAGAAGATGTGACAGAAAAAGTCTGTTCCACATTAGTTTGACATTTATGGCATAACAAATCAATAAGCCATAAATGTCTATGACTGGGAAGGCAATATATACAAAGAATGGTTGCACTCTATCATGTTAAGGGACGTCAGTGTGAAATATATGTAATTAGAATTGCAATACAGCTTTAGAATTATAGAAAAAAATATGAGACTCTTAGCAGAAAATTTGGCGAAATATTATCTTCCCACCAGCCAATGTCAAGGGGGCCTCAAATCTGATGGGTACCTATACTGTGTGAATACCTCTCTAAGGCTGATGTCTGAATTCCTGGGTGAATATGGACACCTCTGTCAGCAATGCATGCATTTATGGGTAAGTAGGAACTTGCTATAAGTAAAATCACCACCTGGTGGAGGGCGGAGTGCCCGGTCAGTAAGCTAACATACAAGAGACAAAATAACTGACTGGCACATCCAAACTAATGTGAATAGGTGCATACCAAGAGGAGCTACCCCCATATACAATATGCAAAGAATGGTTGCACTCTATCATGCTAAGGCATGTCAATGTGAAATATATGTAATTAGAATTGCAATACAGCTTTAGAATTATAGAAAAAAATATGAGACTCTTAGCATAAAATTTGGCCAAATATTATCTGCCCACCAGCCAAAGTCAAGGGTGAATGTGGACACCTCTTTCACTCCGCCCTCCACCATCAGATTTGAGGCCGCCTTGATGTTGGCTGGTGGGCAGATAATATTTGGCCAAATTTTATGCTAAGAGTCTCATATTTTTTTCTATAATTCTAAAGCTGTATTGCAATTCTAATTACATATATTTCACGTTGACGTGCCTTAGCATGATAGAGTGCAACCATTCTTTGTGTATTGTATATGGGGGTAGCTCCTCTTGGTATGCACCTATTCACATTAGCTTGGATGTGCCAGTCAGTTTTTTTGTCTCTTGGGAAGGCAATATAGGTGGTTAGCCCTGTTTACACACAAAATCAGAAGCTCTGAATATGCTCCAACTCAGCTCCCATGTGGTGCCACTCCTCATGGCTTGGCTCTTGTACAGCCATAAGAAACCACCCATTTATATCACATATAGAGCATAAGCTTGTTCTAAACTGGGTTACCAGACACTACGCAAATAAAGTGTGCATTATGGAAGTGTGTATTGTATATGGCACTGTGCCTGAGCATCAGTTTGCAACAGTGTATATGGAAAGCCATAAGAAAACAAGATTAGTCATGACATGAAGTTTGGAGGACACAGAGATAAGTAGAGCTCACATAGAGGTTACACATTGCTTTACTCTTCTTTGTCTTGTGTAAATATAAACAAGCATTTTCTGATAGATGTCCTCAATGACAAAAAGCAGACTCTGAGCAGGTTCCTCACTATCCACACTAATCACTGGGGAACCCACCACTGGGACCATCACTGTTCCTGAGAATTTATGCTTCCAAATCTCCTATGTGAATAGAACGATAGTTCTCACCTGTGACCATCTGTCACAGTCCAATTCTTGGATCTGTGTCAAATTCTGGATTCCCTCATTTAAACCTTTTTTTTTTCCTTTCAGGCCTTTGGGGCCTCAATATGGGTTTTTGCCCCCGGTGGCCACAGGTGTTATTACTAGAGTTGAGAGACTTTGGTCGGATCGGGTTTCGTGAAACCCGAATGAAACAAAATAAGTTTCAGATGAAACTCGTCCGACTAGAGCAAAACAAAGTCGAAGTTTCGTCCGAAACCCGACCCCAATGCAAGTCAATGGGAAATAAAAGTCGGACGAAACTCCGACTTTTTTTGCTCTAGTCGGACGAGTTTCATCTGAAACTTATTTTGTTTCATTCGGGTTTCACGAAACCCGATCCGACCAAAGTCGCTCAACTCTAGTTATTACATGTCTTTGGTTTCTCTGTTGAGGGTGACCACTCCTCCTTTGCTATTTAAGGTCACCTGGTCTATCAGCTGGTGTTGGTTATAGCAGATCCTTGGTGGATTCCAACCACGGTGAAGTTAGCAGCTGGCTCTGAGGTGTTTAGCCACTGCTGAAAACTGATCTGGTACTGAACTCTGCTGCCTGGTGTTTGCAGCAGAGAAAGATGGTGAAGGTAGCAGCTGGCTCTTAGGTGTCGAGCCACTGCTGAAAGCAAAGAAGGTGAAGGTAGCATCTGGCTCTTAGGTGTCGAGCCACTGCTGAAAGCTAATCCGGTGATGAACTCTGCTGCCCGGTGACTGCAGCAGAGAAAGATAAGTGTTTTGTTGCTTTCCCCCGTTTGGTGTATTTTCCATCATGTGTATTAGTGCAGCGGTGGGACCAGTGTCCGCACTATCCAGTTCCCTAGTAAGGGATAGGTGCAGGGCTAGTGAGGGATTCAGGTATCCTGGTCAGTGACAGGTGAAGAGCCTGTATAGGGAACATTAGGAGTGTTCAGGGATACTGCCTCAGGGGAGTGCAGGAGATCTCCACTTCCCCGTTCCCTATTGCAGGGCTCACCGTTGTACTGTTTCCCCGGTGTTCCCCTTTTGTCTTGTTGTTTCATGACAGGTGCATGTGACACCACCACTCTACTAACTTCTAAGGCCGGGGTCACACTAGAGAGAAATACGGACGAGTGAGAGGCGCTAAAACCACGCATTGTACACTGACCAATGATTCTCTATGGGTCAGCTCCCAACAGCCGTATATTTCAGGGCCGTATTTTACGGGCCGAGACAATCGCAGCATGCTGCGATTGTCAGCGTATTACGCCTGTAATACGCCAATGCAAGTCTATGGGGGCGCAAAAAATATGGATTACACAAGGACCACAAGTGTGACTTGTGAGAAATACGCACCTGGTGTCCTTTAACAAAAGCCGGCAATTTATTTGGCGAGACAGTAAAATCACACTGACATGTTTAATAAAGAAATTAAAGAATAGATATATACACATAGAATACATATATACAGTATATATATATATATATATATATATATACACATACATGTCATTGAGACACATATTTATATATAGGTTTATATTTCATAGAGTTCTACATAGCAGAATAGCCGCTAAATCAATTGCCGGCTTCTGTAAAATCATTGCGAAACCCGACATGAAATGACACATGGTTTGCATACAGTAAACCATTTCATGTCATGCATTTTTTATATGTCCCTGACTAATAATTAGATTAGGGTTTGTGTGTAAAATTTTATACATACAGGTGTTAAATTAAGGGGTTAATTCGTTGGAAAAATATGGGTGGGCCCCAGCGGCAAAATCGCAATCAGAGAGTTAAAGCAGGTGAGTGAGGGCAGATTTTAATAGCGTAGAGAGGGACCATTGTTCCCCCCCCCCCCCGGCTACAAAAATCTGCACCCAGACACCCCATAAAAGGTGCATTTATAAGATGCGCCTTTTCTGGCACTTATCCTCTCTATTCCCATTGCCCTGTAGAGGTGGCTAATGGGTTAATATGAATGGGTTAATGTCACCTTGCAATTGGAAGGTGACATTAAGCTGATTAATAATGGAGAGGTGTCAATAATACACTTATCCATTATTAACCCTAGACTATTAAAACGGTTAAAAAAAACACACACAGACATAAATGAAAAACTATTTTAATGAAATAAAGACACCTAATTTTTGACAAAATTTATTGCTCTGCTAATCCATAAATAAACCATCGATGTGTAACAAAAAGAAAACAAAAAAGCAACAATATCCTTACCTCTCCTGTTGTGAGTTCATTTTTCCCTTCACCATTGAGGTCTGATGAACTCCCTCCTCTAGTGAAGGAAGGTAGTGAGACTGATTACCAAACACCTGGGCAGCTAGATGATGACTGGGTGGCTGGAATTGAGGACTGGATATAAGGCTGCCGACGCCCTTCTTCCTGGCTGGTGGGTTTCCTGCTGCATTCTTGGAGACCAGTCTGATTCCTGCATCTCAAAGCTAAGTTTTTCTGCTCTGCTTGGTACTCTTCAGTTTTGTTTTTGTTGTGCCTTGTTTTTTGGGAGTTCTGCCATCCCCGGCCGGGGGTGAGCTGAATTCCATTTTTGTCTCTGATCTGTTGATATTTTGCTCTCTCCAGAATATACCCGAGTGCTGATATAGTCTTTTTGAAGCCTAGCGACTTCAGGGCCTGTTTTTCCTATCAGTCGGTTGGCTCATTTTGATAGGGTTTTTGCGGATGGCAGACAGCAGCTTTCCTATCCTGTCCTATGTAGTTAGTTTGGGCCCCATCATTTTCTCAACCTATCTTTCCATCTGTGTTAGTGTTTTCATCTTGCTTCACCGTCATTATATGTTGGGGGCTGCCTATTGCTTTGGGGTCTGCTCTGGGGCAGTTTAGTTTTTCCCCTTTCTGTCTTTAGGCTATATAGTTCTCCGGCTGTGATCGAGGGGTCTAGGGCACCGTAGGAACCCCCCACGGCTACTGCTAGTTGTTGGTGATAGGTTCAGGGGTCTGCAATCCGATAGCTGCCAAACTCTCTGGTTTTTCTGGACTTAGCTGGTATTTTTTTTTTTCCTCCTTCGGTGACTCATCATAACACTCTCCGCTGGTCAGTCACGTCCCCCGCTGCAATCCATCAGAAGGCATTAAGTGGTTTACACAGGGACTGGTGCTAATGCGACCAGCCCCATATAAACCACTGCCAGAATGAATTATTTCATCTCTGTGCAGCCTTCCAGTCTGCCCTGAGATGAACTAATAAGCGTGGGAAAGTTTCTGCATTTTTTCCCACGCTCATCAGTTCACCTCTGGTCAGCCAGGGGACTCTGCGCAGCCTCAGTGACATCACACATCAAAGGGAGGGATTATAATGTGGCTGTACTATTACGTTCAATGTCAGAAAGGGGTTAAACCTTCAATGATTAGACATTAGTGATGAGTGTACATACTCAGATAACATGTTATCCGAACATGCTCGGGTCTTGTCCAAATATTTTGGGTGTGCTTGGATATGTTCAAGTCCCCGTGGCTGCATGTTTTGCAGCTGTTAGTCAGCCACAACACATGCAGGGATTTTTGCTTACAAATACTAATGTTAAAAACTTTTCAAATACTGAAAGTGTGAAAGTGGCCTTGAAGGCATTGCCTCTACATCAATAATGGTTCAAATTAAAAAGTGTTTGTAAAAACAAATAATTTTACAATTTTTTAATATTATTAAAATCCTCTCCATTTTCAATAACGGAGGGATTTTTTTATTTTATTGTTTAATGCTTATTTTCTAGGTTACCAAGCACTGCTGCAGTCTATCAGCATGGCTGAGCATGCACAATGCTTGCAGGCTCTTCTTTATACAGCACTGGAAACACTGATATAAAGCTATCCCGATCTCTGGAGCACACAATCTACCCATCTTTAATGTCTTTATGTTTCTCCAATGCTGCTGCAGAGTGCACAGTTGGTCTGAACTGTCAATCTTCAGGAGAGACTCACCCCCGGCAAATAGGAAGTCGGAGGATGAGTACCGCATCCCCGAAGAATAACCCTGAGAACAAAGCTTAAAGTAAGAAAATATTGTTTGACTAAAGACATGAGTGGTGTGTTAAAAGATCTGACAATTTCAGTGAAAACCAGTAGTTAAATAAACATATTACAAGGTCCTTATATATGGTGGATCCACACAGACGTTGGCGAAATAGTGGGATGGACATACACACATCCATGCTTTTACACAGTTGAATCTCAATTTTATAGTAAGCCACAGGTTTAAAACAAAAACATCATTTTTCAAAATGCATTTTCTGAGATTTGCTCATGTTTATGGCAAAATGCACGTATAGGAAGCAGAAACATATATTAATGCTTTAAATACCGTATATACTCGCTCATAAGCCGAGGCACCTAATTTTACCTAAAAAAAATTGGGAAAACTTATTGACTCAAGTATAAGCCTGGTATGCATTGTCCCCTCATCCCTATCCTGGTATGCATGGCTCCTCATCCCTATCCAGGTATGCATGGCTCCTCATCCCTATTGTGGTATGCATGGTCCCTCATCCCCATCCTGGTGTGCATGGCTCCTCATCCCAATCCTGGTATGCATTGTCCCCTCATCCCTATCCTGGTATGCATGACTCCTCATCCCTATCCTGGTATGCATGGCTCCTCATCCCTATTCTGATATGCTTGGCTCCTTATCCGTATCCTGGTAAGCATGGCTCCTCATCCCTATCCTGGTAAGCATGGCTTCTCATCCCTATCCTGGTATGCATGGCTCCTCATCCCTATTCTGGTAAGCATGGCTCCTCAGTCCTATCCTGGCATGCATGGCCCCTCATCCCTATCCTGGCATGCATGGCCCCTCATCCCTATCCGAGGCACCTAATTTTACCTAAAAAAAATTGGGAAAACTTATTGACTCAAGTATAAGCCTGGTATGCATTGTCCACTAATCCCTATCCTGGTATGCATGGCTCCTCATCCCTATCCAGGTATGCATGGCTCTTCATCCCTATTCTGGTATGCATGGCTCCTCATCCTTATCCTGGTAAGCATGGCTCCTCAGTCCTATCCTGGCATGCATGGCCCCTCATCCCTATCCTGGCATGCATGGCCCCTCATCCCTATCCTGGTGTGCATGGCTCCTCATCCCATTCCTGGTATGCATTGTCCCCTCATCCCTATCCTGGTATGCATGGCTCCTCATCCCTTTCCTTGTCTGCATGGCTCCTCATCCCTTTCCTTGTCTGCATGGCTCCTCATCCCTTTCCTTGACGGCATGGCTCCTCATCCCTTTCCTTGACTGCATGGCTCCTCATCCCTTTCCTTGTCTGCATGGCTCCTCATCCCTATCTTTGTATGCATGGCCCTATCCTTAAACCAAAACCATATTAAGGATAGAAAACCCATTAGGATGAAAATTGATTCCATAAAATACATATGTAGCCATGTATAATGAGTTTAACTTAATAGGATCAATAAGGACAATCGCATATAGCATGGAAGTTACCACAAGAAAAAATGAAGCGATCAAAAAAAGTCCGAAAGACTCAGTATTACAAAAAATAAAATTAAATCTTTATTGTAACATGAACAGGAACAAGGAAACAGGGGGAAATTGAGTCAGAAATGACCATAGCAGCACAAAGGCAGACAACTGGGGCATACATGGGATGAAAGGACCAAATAGGGATAAGGCATGACTAAAGCATAATTACAATATAATATTTGATAATGCATTGCGCCAATCCCAAATTGTAAAATACGACCAAACAGGTTAAATAGATGTAAACATTAACATTGTACACAATTAGGCTGAGTTCACACGTGGCGTTTTTTTCGCGTTTCCGCGGCGGTTTTAACCGCGCGATTTTGCCGCGAAAAATAAGCATCCCATGCATTTCTATGGGATTCCGCAATGCTGTGCTAATGCTGCGGTTTTTACCGCGGCGGAATCGCTTCGCGGTAAAAAACGCAGCATGCTCATTAATTTGCGGAATCGCGGCGATCCCGCACCCATAGGAATGCACTGTTCCGCTTACTTCCCGCATGTGGCTGTGCACACCATGCGGAAAGTAAGCAGAACAATTGCGGATGGTACCCACGGTCCGGAGGAGAGGAGACTGTCCTCCGGCTGTGGGTACCATATCCCTGTAAAAAATAAAATTAAAAATAAAAAATATTGTTATTCTTACCTTCCGGCGTCCCGCGCAGCATTCCCGCCTCTCTCCACGCTCCCGGTCCCAGTAAGCCTTTGCGAAAATGCCCGCGATGGCGTCCGTTCTCGCGGGATCGCGAAGTCTCGCGGTCATTCGTGCGACGTCATCGCGAATAACCGCGAGACATCGCGATCCCGCGAGAACGGACGTCATCGCGGGCATTTTCGCAAAGGATTACTGGGAACGGATGCGCGGGACGTCGGAAGGTAAGAATAACACCATTTTTTATTTTTTTTTTACATTCTATCTTTTACTACTGATGCCGCATAGGCGGCCTCAGTAGTAAAAAGTTGGTCACACTCGTCAAACACTATGTTTGACGAGTGTGACCAACCTGTTAATCAGTTCTCCAAGCGATGCTACAGATCGCTTGGAAAACGCTAGCATTTTGCAAGCTAAATACGCTTGCAAAATGCTAGTTTTTCCGCGGGAAAATCGCGGGAATTTAAAATGCGATTTTCCCACGGAATGGAATTCCGGAATTCTCGCTGTAATTTCCGCGAGAGTTCCGGTACGTGTGAACTTAGCCTTAGACAATAGAAAAACTTTACCTGTTAGGACAGCAAGTAGAGGTCCACCCACGTATGTACCCCCCCACGCACGTTTCGGCAAATGGCCTTTCTCAAGGGGTGATGGGAAAGGGGAAGTGAGGGATATTTATGATAGAGTCGACCAATCACATTGCGAATCACATACATGTGACCAAATAAACCAATGATGTATGAATGGCGCAAGTACCTCCCAACAATGGCTCCAATCACCATGGTGACATCAAACATACACAACAACCAGCTCAATATGTGACCTTCATCCATCCAAAGACATTCAGGGTAGACAGATGAGTGAAAACACCCTGATTTTATTGGAATATGCAGCACCATGTTGGTGCTAAGGAACGCTACATTACCCCGTCCCCTTACAATGATGCTGACGTTACTGCGGTCACATGGCCATCTCCACATCACAGAGCTCCTCCCCTCACTGAATGATGTAGTGACGACGCATCTACTCATGATGACGCGCACGTCGTCCTGGCGACCAAGACACAAAAAGCGGCGTCGGCATCACGCGCCCGTGACGTCATTAAAATGTGACTGATCACGTGACACCAAGATGCCGAGAGCCGCCCGGCGTGAGAAAGCCAGCGGCGCACGCGCGTGCAGAGTGCGCGCCGACACTCACACTAGAAGATGTAATTTAGATGCTGGCCACATGGGGGCAAAAATGGTCATACAATGCCAATGCAGCAACCAAACTAAAACATAAATAGGATGGTCATACCTATACAGCATACAAACAACGGGCACAATATATAGAATAAACCATTTAAATATGGGCCATAACAATACAAAATATACACTCACTGGCCACTTTATTAGGTACACCATGCTAGTAACGGGTTGGACCCCCTTTTGCCTTCAGAACTGCCTCAATTCTTCGTGGCAGAGATTCAACAAGGTGCTGGAAGCATTCCTCAGAGATTTTGGACCATATTGACATGATGGCATCACACAGTTGGCGCAGATTTGTCGGCTGAACATCCCTGATGCGAATCTCCCGTTCCACCACATCCCAAAGATGCTCTATTGGATTGAGATCTGGTGACTGAGGAGGCCATTTGAGTACAGTGAACTCATTGTCATGTTCAAGAAACCAATCTGAGATGATTCGAGCTTTATGACATGGCGCATTATCCTGCTGAAAGTAGCCATCAGATGCCTGTTCTTAGCTGAGAGGAGTGGTACCCAGTGTGGTCTTCTGCTGCTGTAGCCCATCTGCCTCAAAGTTCGACGCACTGTGCGTTCAGAGATGCTCTTCTGCCTACCTTGGTTGTAACGGGTGGCAATTTGAGTCACTGTTGCCTTTCTATCAGCTCGAACCAGTATGCCCATTCTCCTCTGACCTCTGGCATCAACAAGGCATTTCCGGCCACAGAACTGCCGCTCACTGGATTTTTTTTCTTTTTCGGACCATTCTCTGTAAACCCTAGAGATGGTTGTGCGTGAAAATCCCAGTAGATCAGCAGTTTCTGAAATACTCAGACCAGCCCTTCTGGCACCAACAATCATGCCACGTTCAAAGGCACTCAGATCACCTTTCTTCCCCATACTGATGCTCGGTTTGAACTGCAGGAGATTGTCTTGACCATGTCTACATGCCTAAATGCACTGAGTTGCCGCCATGTGATTGGCTGATTAGAAATTAAGTCTTAACACACAGTTGGACAGGTGTACCTAATAAAGTGGCCAGTGAGTGTATATATATAGGCAAAACCATATAGAGTAGCCAAAATTAATATACCAAAATTAAATGATAACTAAATAATTAGCAAAGGGACCCAAATAAGGCCAAAATCTTGATGCCATACTAATTATGGCCAGTGAAGGGATGCAACAGTACATATGAATGTCATAATAAAGAACAATAGAATCAACAAAAATACATAACATGTACAGAGTTAGGCCAGTTTCACATTTGTGCTTTATAGCACAGCGCAGCGACCTTTGAAGGTGCGCTGTGCGCGCCGAAATGCAACATGCTGCGTTCGGCGCACACGGGCGCACCTTCAAAAGTGCGCAGCGCATGGCAAAATCCTGCTAGAGCACGGCCAGCGCACGATCTGCGCACCCTATGCTAAAGATAGGGTGCGCAGATCGCAAGCGTCCATGTGCGCTAGTAGGTGGCGATGGCCGGATGGGGTGGGCAGGGAGCCGGGAGGGGGCGGGGCTTAGCGGCGGCAGGCCGTCGCTGCGCTAAAAAGCGCAAATGTGAAACCGGCCTTAGTCATGATAAGCACTATAACATCAGATTACAAAGCATGATGCATTATGTATCTTTCTTCACAAAAGATGGAGGTCCTCATCTTCATATGTATGTCGGAATGCCAGATGGTGACGAGTCCACGCGGAGGGAATATAGCCAAAAGTATCCAGAAGATGTAGCCATTGGTGCACAAAAATAAAAATCGAAGGGCGACTCTAAAGATTAAAAACAACATTAAAACCCAAGAACTAAAAACAAAAGCCAAAGGCCACACATGATCATATATGAGAAAAAGCCACAACAGATGTTTATAAAAATGGAGCAAAACTAATGGCCTCATTTAAACCATTCGGATGGACCGTATCTAATAGCCAAATCCAACGTGTTTTGCATTGTAAGAGTTTCTGGGTTAAATTGCCACCACGAACACCCGGATTTATCATATCAATGCCACGAACACGAAGCAGAGATCCATCACAACCATGTTTAAGTCTAAAATGTCGGGGTAACGTCCTAAGCGTGGCTGGGTCATCACAGTCGGCCGCCTGTATACCCAGCACGTGCTCACGAACACGTGTCTTCAATTGCCGTGTGGTCATGCCTATATAAATCAGGTTACATGGGCAAAGTGCAAAATATATCACATAGCGTGATGTGCACGAAATACTATTCCGAATATTAAATGTCCTGGTTCCTGATGAATTGAAGAACGTGCTCGTTTACTTAATACTGGGGCAGGCGACACACCGACCGCAAGCAGCACAGCCACACCTAGGACGACCCACATTCAGAAAACTATGCTTTGGTTCCGGCTGGTAGTGGCTATGTACCAGATAGTCTTTAAGATTCCTAGACCGTCTAATGGAAACACTTGGTTTAGGCAAAATTAGTTGTTTGAGAATAGGGTCAGTTTGCATTATGGGCCACGCTCTTTGAAGACAGCTTTTCATTCTTGCGAATTGAGCATGATAATTAGTAATAAATCTAATCTTATTATTGGACTTAACCTCCCTCTTCTTATAGAGTAGGGACAGACGCGTAGACCATCTTGCGCGATTGAATGCTCTCTTAATAGATCGCCTGCTATACTCTCTCTCCAAAAACCTATCCAAAAGGTCTTGAGCTTGTAAAACAAAATCCTGATCACTAGAACATATTCTGCGTAAACGCAGAAACTGTCCTATAGGAATCGAATTGATCAGTGATTTGGGGTGGGCAGAAGAGGCATTTAGCAACATTTTGGTAGTGGTTTCTTTCCTGAAAATGCCAGTCTGGACTACATTATCAACGTTTCTCCACACATTGACATCCAGGAAACTTACTTTAGTTGTATCACAATGATATGTAATGTGAATATTTCTATCATTCGAGTTTAATCCCTCCATAAAATCAGATAAAGAAGAGCCGTTCCCCTGCCAGACCAAGAAAATGTCGTCGATGTACCGCACCCAAAAGGGGATGCGGTCCATCGACTGACATTGGTCAGACAAGGGGAGGTCCCTCTCCCACAGCCCCAGGAACAGATTGGCATAAGATGGGGCAAAGGATGCCCCCATCGCTGTACCCTGGAGCTGCAGGTAGAAGGACCCCATAAATGTGAAAAAATTATGGGTCAGGGAAAACTCAAGTAGTTCAAGAATCAAGAAGACAATCACAAAAGGTAAGTTGGACATATTGACAAAATAACTTGTGGCTGCCAGTCCATCTTTGTGCCTGATGCTGGTATACAAGGATTCAACGTCAACCGTCACTAGCATAGTATCACTCCCAACATGAAGTCCGTCTACTCTCTTTAAAAACTCACCTGTATCTAGTAAGAAAGAGGGTAAGCTTTCCACTAGAGGTTATAATTTAGAGTCAATCCAACGATTGACTCTCTCTAGATAATTGCCAGAACCGGAAATAATCGGACGCCCTGGAGGGGCCTCCAGACTCTTTCTTAGGTAACAGATAAAACGTTGCAATAGTTGGTTCTTGTACCTGTAAAGTAGTAGCCAGTTCCTTTGTAATGACCCCATTTTGGACTGCTAAATTGAGAATTTTATTCAGTTGTGTTACAAATGACGTCAAGGGGTTAAACGTCAATCGTTTGTAACAGATTTTATTATTTAATTGTCTAAGTGCCTACTTCTCATAGAGGGACTTGGGCCAAATTACAACGTTTCCCCCTTTGTCAGCTGGCTTCACTACAACATCCGGAAGCCCCCTCAGAACGTCCAACCTCCTGCGTTCATCGCGACTATAGATTATCCCTACCTACACCTCTTGGGATATTCATAAAGTCCCTAGTGACAACTTGGACAAAAAGGTCAATGGCCAGACATGTTGTAAGGGGAGGAAACTTTTTAGACTTAATCCTAAGTGATTGAGGAATCTTACCTCCTTCGCCAAGTTCATGCTCAGTAGAAAGATCCTCAAGGTCTTGTAAGGATAGTTGTTCCTCTTCTGTGGGAAAAAGATTTTGCAAATGAGGGTTGAAAAAATGTTTTTTAAAAATTAAGGATCTAGCAAAGAGGTGTGGATCCTTTATTGCCACAAATGCATTAAAGTAAGATTTAGGAGAAAAGGTGAGTCCCTTGCTTAACAGGGATAAGTCAGAGTCGGTTAAAGAGTGGGAGCTCAAATTAATTACCTTGTTGTTATTTTTATTCGTGTGTTCAGGAGATTTGAATTGCATCCGCTTATAGGGATGGAAGTTGACATCTCTCACTCTCTTAGGCCTAGGTCCAGACCGTGTCGTTATGGAGGACGTGGACCACTCCGAAGAATCACTCATAGAAGAAAGGGAACTCACTGAAGAAACTCCAATGCATTTTTGGAGCTTTGATGTTAGGTTTTCTCCTATAATAGACACTCTTATTTGCAAAATCTTTGATATCCCGTTGTAATTTGGAAGCCTGAGTTTCATTAATTTTTTTGACACATATGTCCAAATTTTTCTCAATTCGAGATTCATACTCAGCAATCTTATCAGATGGACATGCTGATTTAAAATTACGTTCAGCATCATCTATAGATTTATGCAGAGCTATAATTATTTTAAGAGTTTCTTTCAATCAACAGCTTCAAGAAAACTGAGGAACAAATACCACATGCTTCTTCCCAACGGCTTATAAAGTCATCATCCTCAATTGGAAAAGAGGGAGTGACCCTCACTCTCAAACCTCTTGGAATCATGTTGCAAGAAACATACTTCTCTAGAAACGCCCTATTCCACCATATTTTTGTCCGTTTTAATAGTAGTTTTTCAATTTCAAGAGCTTGGCTATCAAATGTTTGATCCACATGCGGCTGTGACTCAATCCCACCAGTTCCAAATACCTGGTCAATTTGTCCGAGCCAGGCCTTGTCTTTGGCCCAGAAATCCATATCCAAAACACCAAGAAAACCTGTGCACAACACAGTAAAATTAGACCAAAACCATATTAAGGATAGAAAACCCATTAGGATGAAAATTGATTCCATAAAATACATACATATGTAGCCATGTATAATGAGTTTAACTTAATAGGATCAATAAGGACAATCGCATATAGCATGGAAGTTACCACAAGAAAAAATGAAGCGATCAAGAAAAGTCCGAAAGACTCAGTATTACAAAAAATAAAATTAAATCTTTATTGTAACATGAACAGGAACAAGGAAACAGGGGGAAATTGAGTCAGAAATGACCAAAGCAGCACAAAGGCAGACAACTGGGGCATACATGGGATGAAAGGACCAAATAGGGATAAGGCATGACTAAAGCATAATTACAATATATTATTTGATAATGCATTGCGCCAATCCCAAATTGTAAAATACGACCAAACAGGTTAAATAGATGTAAACATTAACATTGTACACAATTAGACAATAGAAAAACTCTACCTGTTAGGACAGCAAGTAGCGGTCCACCCACGTATGTACCCCCCAACGCACGTTTCGGCAAATGGCCTTTCTCTAGGGGTGATGGGAAAGGGGAAGTGAGGGATATTTATGATAGAGTTGACCAATCACATTGTGAATCACATACATGTGACCAAATAAACCAATGATGTATGTATGGTGCAAGTACCTCCCAACAATGGCTCCCATCACCATGGTGACATCAAACACACACAACAACCAGCTCAATATGTGACCTTCATCCATCCAAAGACATTCAGGGTAGACAGATGAGTGAAAACGCCCTGATTTTATTGGAATATGCAGCACCATATTTGTGCTAAGGAACACTACATTATCCCGTCCCCTTACAATGATGTTGACGTTACTATGGTCACATGGCCAACTCCACGTCACAGAGCCCCTCCCCTCACTGAATGTAGTAACGACGCGTCTACTCATGATGACGCGCGCGTCGTCCTAGCGACCAAGACACAAAAAGCGGCGTCGGCATCACGCGCCCATGACGTCACTAAAATGTGACTGATCACGTGACACCAAGATGCCGAGAGCCGCCCGGCGTGAGAAAGCCAGCGGCGCGCGCGCGTGCAGAGTGCGCGCTGACACTCACACTAGAAGATGTAATTTAGATGCTGGCCACATGGGGGCAAAAGTGGTCATACAATGCCAATGCAGTAACCAAATTAAAACATAAATAGGATGGTCATACCTATATAGCATACAAACAACGGGCACAATATATAGAATAAACCATTTAAATATGGGCCATAACAATACAAAATATATATATATAGGCAAAACCATATAGAGTAGCCCAAATTAATATACCAAAATTAAATGATAACTAAATAATTAGCAAAGGGACCCAAATAAGGCCAAAATCTTGATGCCATACTAATGATGGCCAGTGAAGGGATGGAACAGTACATATGAATGTCATAATAAAGAACAATAGAATCAACAAAAATACATAACATGTACAGAGTTAGTCATTTCTGACTCAATTTCCCCCTGTTTCCTTGTTCCTGTTCATATTACAATAAAGATTTAATTTTATTTTTTGTAATACTGAGTCTTTCGGACTTTTTTTGATCGCTTCATTTTTTCTTGTGGTAACGTCCATGTCTCTATCCTTGTATGCGTGTCACCATCCCTATCCTGGTATGATGACTCCATCCTTATGCTTGTATGCAAGGCCCCATCCCTATCCTTGTATGCATGGCCCCATCCCTATCCTTGTATGCATGGCCCCATCCTTATGCTTGAATGCATGGCTCCATCCCTATACTTGAATACATTGGTCCATCTCTATCCTTGAATGCATGGCTCCATCTCTATCCTTGAATGCATGGCTCCATCCCTATCCTTGAATGCATTGGTCCATCCCTATCCTTGAATGCATTGGTCCATCACTATCCTTGAATGCATAGCTCCATCCCTATCCTTGAATGCATGGCTCCATCCCTATCCTTGAATGCATGGTTCCATCCCTATCCTTGTATGCATGATTCCATATAATAATAATAATAATCTTTATTTTTATATAGCGCTAACATATTCCGCAGCGCTTTACAATTTGCACATATTATCATCACTGTCCCCGATGGGGCTCACAATCTAAATTCCCTATCAGTATGTCTTTAGAATGTGGGAGGAAACCGGAGTGCCCGGAGGAAACCCACGCAAACACGGGGAGAACATACAAACTCCTTGCAGATGTTGTCCTTGGTGGGATTCGAACCCAGGACCTCAACCACTAACCACTGAGCCACCGTGCCGCCCTATCTATCCTTGTATCATTGCTCCATCCCTATCCTTGTATGCATTGCTCCATCCCTATCCTTATATGCACGGCTCCATCCCTAACCTTGTATGCATGGCCCCATCCCTATCCGTGTATGCATGAACCCATCCTTATCCTGGTATGATTAACCCCATCAAAAAACCAAACCATTATACTTACCTTCCTGCCCTCTGTCGAAGAGTTTTTACTAGTGCAAGCAGTTGCTTTATGCTTGTAAGCAGCACATGGCAGGGATGTCATGCGCTGCTCACAAGCAGATTACAGCTGCCGGAATACTCACTGCTCCACATGCCGGAACTATGTGCGTGGAGGGCAATGAATATTCATTGCTATTAAGTAGCTTGAACAGTATGAGCCGCTGGGCAGTCACCTGTGCCGCTACTTAAGAGAAATGAATATTCACCTCTCTCCATGCCCATGGGAGTGGAGAGAGGTGAATATTCATATCTCTTAAGTAGCGTGCACACATGTCCGCCTGGCAGCTGCAGGAGCAGGCTGCTGCGGCTGACACTGTGTGCGCTATTACACAGAAATTAATATTCATTGCCAATGCAGTGAATATTAATTTCTCTTTAGCAGCAGGCACAGGCTTTAGCTGCAGCAGCCAGGTCCTGCCTCCTGTGACACGCTGCTCCACCACTGCCACTCCCCCTCCATCTTCTGGGACAATTACCCGAGTATAAGCCGAGGGGGGCATTTTCAGCACAAAAAAGTGCTGAAAAACTCGGTTTATACTCGAGTATATACAGTAATTGCATACACATAAGCAAACACAGCACAACTTTCATAGATGGGAAGCATACGGCAAGTGCCCCCATTACAGATGAAAACTGAGCTACTCTTGAGTTCTATACAATTTCACCAGAAGTCATTTCCCTATGGCCATATATTTATTTATTTATTTTACTTATGTATATAGTGCATTTACTTCCATAGTGCTATACAGACATTATTGGCACTGTCCCAACTAGAGCTCACAATCTAAATTCCCTATCAGTATGTCTTTGGAGTGTGGGAGGAAACGGAGAACCTGGAGGAAACCCACGAAAACACGGGGAGAACATCCAAACTCCTTGTAGATGTTGGCCTTAGTGAAATTTGATCTCAGGATGCCAGTGTTGCAAGGTTACAGTGCTAACCACTGATATCAGGATTATATCAATGGTATGTGTATTATATGCGTTCTATATCTACCATATCCCATGTGAAAATATTCCACTGTACTGACTAAAGGATGGAATCTCCAGCGCTGGACTTCAGTTAAAAATACATCATTTATTGTAAATTCTTAAAATCGAACAGAAAAAGTGTGGATAAGGACATACAGGCAGATGGGGTCTCTGGTGGTCTCCAACCAACGCGTTTCGACCTAGAGGGTCTTACTCATGGTTCACACTAGACCAATACTGACGACTACAAATAGTACAAAAACTAGTAAATCACAGGTGTTGGACAAAAGAATTAATGAAAATAGGGAGTATCCCTACCAGTTAACTCTTGCAAACACTCAGCCTAATGTGGAGCTGAAACAAAAACTAGTCGGAAAAACAGGAAAAAAAAAAAAAAAAAAAAAAAAAAAAAAAAAAAAAAAAAAAAAAAAAAAAAAAAAAAAACCCGTCCATACCACATAATGTGATTATCTCTAGTCTCACATTCTTTTTGGACAAATATAGCACATATGTGATAGAAATTCAATCCTTCATTGTGGATGCAGTTTCCTTTCTTCTCTCACATAATTATTTTTCATTTGATGGAATTTTTTTCTTACAAAAACAAGGAGTAAGTATGGGGGGTAAATGTTCCCCAGCTTTAGCTAATATTACAGTAGCTGTTTGGGAAGAGAAATATATCTTATGTAACAATAATCCCTTTTCACAAAATATACAACTATATGGCCGCTTTATAGATGACCTGATTTTGATTTGGAAGGGAGACATCTCAGGGATTAGTGATTTCATTAGCTATATTAATATGAATGATTTTAATCTTTCATTTACATTTACAGTGTCGGATTTTTCTATCAGTTATCTGGATGTGACTTTGTCTGTGAATTCTGACAGCCAAAAGGTTTGCGTTTTTCCTTTCAGAAAACCCACAGATACAAATTCAATTTTACAAGCTTATTCTTGTCACCCCAAGCACGTGGTTAAAAACATTCCAGTGGGAGAATTAATTAGGTTAAAAAGAAATTGTAGTTCACCTATAATATTTGCTAAAGAATCAAACAAAACCCTTTCTAGACTTAAGGACAGAGGATATGCTAATTGGATGCTAAGGAAAGCTGATAATATTGTCAGCAGGATCGATAGACACACCCTGCTGAATGAATCTCCTTTGAGCCTTGTACACACTGGAGTTACTGCTAGCAAGAAAAAGAATCGCACACGGGCCCCCTGTAATAATTATGACCGTCCTATAGTTAGTTTTTCTACCATGTACAGTCCACAATTCAATAAGATAACGGACATTGTCAAAAAATATTTACCTATTTTACACAATGATAATAAACTTGGTCAAATTCTGGACAATACCCAGATACGATACATAGCCAGGAAAGCTCCTGCTTTGAGCGATATCTTATCCCCCAGTCTTTTTATCAGTAATAGGAGAACTAAAAATAATACTTGGTTGTCATATAAAGGCTTTTCCAAATGTGGACATCATCCCTGTAAAGTCTGCAACTATGTGGTTAAAACCAGCAGATTTACTTCTAGTGTTACTGGCATATCATACCCTATTCAGTCTCACATAAATTGTAATTCAGAAGGAGTAATATATGTTATTGAATGCGTTTTTTGTAACCTACAATATGTAGGCTGCACAATAGGACCTCTTAAAAAGAGAATTAGGAAACACTTGTCAGAAGCTACTAGTAGCAATTATAATATTTCAGCAGTTTCTTATCATTGTAAAACTGTTCATGGAGGTAAAACTGATAGCCTCAAAATTATAGCAATAGAGAAAGTCTATAGATCTACTAGGGGAGGTGATTTCAGGAGAAAATTATTAAATCGTGAATCCTTTTGGATTTTTAAATTAAATACAAGAGTACCATTAGGTCTGAACAAACGACTTGATTTAATATTGCAATTAGATTGATATTTTCTTCTGTATATTTACATTCTACTTAGTCCTATTCAATTCTGGTTATTCTGATAATTTTTGTGATTGTTATTATATTCTTATGATATCTTTTTATTAGGTTTTTTTTTTTTTTTTTTTTTTTTTTTTTTCCTGTTTTTCCGACTAGTTTTTGTTTCAGCTCCACATTAGGCTGAGTGTTTGCAAGAGTTAACTGGTAGGGATACTCCCTATTTTCATTAATTCTTTTGTCCAACACCTGTGATTTACTAGTTTTTGTACTATTTGTAGTCGTCAGTATTGGTCTAGTGTGAACCATGAGTAAGACCCTCTAGGTCGAAACGCGTTGGTTGGAGACCACCAGAGACCCCATCTGCCTGTATGTCCTTATCCACACTTTTTCTGTTCGATTTTAAGAATTTACAATAAATGATGTATTTTTAACTGAAGTCCAGCGCTGGAGATTCCATCCTTTATTTTGCTTCAGTCAACACCCCTGATCAAGGTGACTCCGTGCGCAGGAGGATTATGGATCGCAACCGAGACTGGTGAGCTGACCTCCCTTCATTTTCCCTATCCTTCTATAATTATATTTATGATCTAGTCCTGCTCCCTTACTCTATAATTGTTGTGGACGCTTGTAAACACTAATTCTATGGACATGGATTTGGACAGAAATAGGCAGCATATCTTTGCAGCCATTTTTGACTCTACAGATGATGTTACTAATGTGAGCAGTGGGGTCTCTCAGGTAGAGTCTTTAGAAAACCTTTTTAATAAACTGGAAAATCGGAAAAATAAGGAAACCAGATTATGGTGGGACATGACCTCTCTAAAATCTTATCTGACGAAAAAACTTATCCCTAGGGGATTGAGACTGAATAAAAGACCTACCTTCATCTACTCAGACACTTTCAGATTAGAGTGGGAGCAGATTCTTACACAAAGTTCTTTCAAATTAATGGAGTTGATTATTAAATATGAGGAACTGGAGATAACTTGTGTTAAAGAAGAGATCACTAAGATGCAGACTTCTCTGAACAAACACAATAATGTGAAAGACTTTGACAAATTTAATTCAAGAATGGAAAAAAATCTTTCCAAACTGGAAGAATATATTGCAGATATAAAACGCAGTAAATTCACAAGAGACAAACGCGACTTTGAATTGAACCAGGTCTATTCCTGGAAGAAAAGCCGTCCTTTTCAAGAAGGTAAAAAACGATATCAGCATGGTTTTTCAGGCTTTCACCATAGAGATCGCAGGGTCAGCTTCACCAGGTCTCATGATTCAACAGCGTCTTCCAGTTCTAATCTGAATACGTCAGAAGAGTTCTTAGATGCTTCCTTCAACACTAATCATTCTGAGGATATCCGTAGTGATGGAATTATCGTAAGGAGATCAAAAAACGACGGAGAAGAGCGGGGAGGAAACATAAAAAGAAACTACCACTTCAGAAACCGGAGGAGATATCAACATGCCCTGTAATAAATCTTTCAAGCTATATCCTATCAGAAGCTCATATGACTCTCTTGAGCAAAGGCTTGGGATTTAGTCCAGTCAACAAATTTGATATTTATCAGACTCTTCTAGATGTGAATAAGTTTGCCAGAAATTTAACTTTGAAATGTCATTTTGACTACCAGTCCACCTCTTCAGAGACCTTGTCACTGTCTGGATCTACAAATATTCCTGAGTTAATTTTTCCCTATGGAAATTTTTCTTTTAAAGATCTTATAGGCTATTCCACTCTTAGAGACTTACAATCACATTCCTTACCAAAAAATAGGACTTTAAATGATCTCTTTAAAATGCCCAATCCAGGGTTTTATCCAGTTCAGTCCAGACCTGCTATTCTAGATATATTCCAAGAACTAATAGAGAAAGATTTAGTGGAGCTTGATAAAATAACAGAAATGACATATGACAATTTAACAGCACAAGAGAGAGCAGCTATGAAAGAGTTAAAAGATAATGCTGACATTCTGGTGAGACAGGCAGATAAAGGGGGTGGAGTAGTCGTGCTTAATGCTGGCCTGTATTATTCAGAAAATCTGCGCATTTTGAATGATTCTGCTACCTATTCCAAGATTTCTAGTGATCCCACGTCTAAATTTCAGTGTGATTTGTCAAAATTATTAAACGATGGTTTAGTCACAGGGGCCATAACACAGAAAATTTATGATTATGTTAATATCAAGAACCCTGTGATTCCCATTTATCATGCGTTTCCTAAAATCCACAAGGATTTGTTCCCCCCCCCCTTTAGAACTATAATTTCGGGGATAGGGTCTTTTTCAGAGAAATTGGCAGAGTGGGTTGATCATTACCTACAACCTTTGGTCATTGATCTTCCAGGATATATCAGAGACACTAAAATGTTAATCTCTGCCTTGGATGATTATCATTGGTCACCAGAATATTCATGGATTACCTGTGATGTGGTGGGTTTATACCCGTCCATACCACATAATGTGATTATCTCTAGTCTCACATTCTTTTTGGACAAATATAGCACATATGTGATAGAAATTCAATCCTTCATTGTGGATGCAGTTTCCTTTCTTCTCTCACATAATTATTTTTCATTTGATGGAATTTTTTTCTTACAAAAACAAGGAGTAAGTATGGGGGGTAAATGTTCCCCAGCTTTAGCTAATATTACAGTAGCTGTTTGGGAAGAGAAATATATCTTATGTAACAATAATCCCTTTTCACAAAATATACAACTATATGGCCGCTTTATAGATGACCTGATTTTGATTTGGAAGGGAGACATCTCAGGGATTAGTGATTTCATTAGCTATATTAATATGAATGATTTTAATCTTTCATTTACATTTACAGTGTCGGATTTTTCTATCAGTTATCTGGATGTGACTTTGTCTGTGAATTCTGACAGCCAAAAGGTTTGCGTTTTTCCTTTCAGAAAACCCACAGATACAAATTCAATTTTACAAGCTTATTCTTGTCACCCCAAGCACGTGGTTAAAAACATTCCAGTGGGAGAATTAATTAGGTTAAAAAGAAATTGTAGTTCACCTATAATATTTGCTAAAGAATCAAACAAAACCCTTTCTAGACTTAAGGACAGAGGATATGCTAATTGGATGCTAAGGAAAGCTGATAATATTGTCAGCAGGATCGATAGACACACCCTGCTGAATGAATCTCCTTTGAGCCTTGTACACACTGGAGTTACTGCTAGCAAGAAAAAGAATCGCACACGGGCCCCCTGTAATAATTATGACCGTCCTATAGTTAGTTTTTCTACCATGTACAGTCCACAATTCAATAAGATAACGGACATTGTCAAAAAATATTTACCTATTTTACACAATGATAATAAACTTGGTCAAATTCTGGACAATACCCAGATACGATACATAGCCAGGAAAGCTCCTGCTTTGAGCGATATCTTATCCCCCAGTCTTTTTATCAGTAATAGGAGAACTAAAAATAATACTTGGTTGTCATATAAAGGCTTTTCCAAATGTGGACATCATCCCTGTAAAGTCTGCAACTATGTGGTTAAAACCAGCAGATTTACTTCTAGTGTTACTGGCATATCATACCCTATTCAGTCTCACATAAATTGTAATTCAGAAGGAGTAATATATGTTATTGAATGCGTTTTTTGTAACCTACAATATGTAGGCTGCACAATAGGACCTCTTAAAAAGAGAATTAGGAAACACTTGTCAGAAGCTACTAGTAGCAATTATAATATTTCAGCAGTTTCTTATCATTGTAAAACTGTTCATGGAGGTAAAACTGATAGCCTCAAAATTATAGCAATAGAGAAAGTCTATAGATCTACTAGGGGAGGTGATTTCAGGAGAAAATTATTAAATCGTGAATCCTTTTGGATTTTTAAATTAAATACAAGAGTACCATTAGGTCTGAACAAACGACTTGATTTAATATTGCAATTAGATTGATATTTTCTTCTGTATATTTACATTCTACTTAGTCCTATTCAATTCTGGTTATTCTGATAATTTTTGTGATTGTTATTATATTCTTATGATATCTTTTTATTAGGTTTTTTTTTTTTTTTTTTTTTTTTTCCTGTTTTTCCGACTAGTTTTTGTTTCAGCTCCACATTAGGCTGAGTGTTTGCAAGAGTTAACTGGTAGGGATACTCCCTATTTTCATTAATTCTTTTGTCCAACACCTGTGATTTACTAGTTTTTGTACTATTTGTAGTCGTCAGTATTGGTCTAGTGTGAACCATGAGTAAGACCCTCTAGGTCGAAACGCGTTGGTTGGAGACCACCAGAGACCCCATCTGCCTGTATGTCCTTATCCACACTTTTTCTGTTCGATTTTAAGAATTTACAATAAATGATGTATTTTTAACTGAAGTCCAGCGCTGGAGATTCCATCCTTTATTTTGCTTCAGTCAACACCCCTGATCAAGGTGACTCCGTGCGCAGGAGGATTATGGATCGCAACCGAGACTGGTGAGCTGACCTCCCTTCATTTTCCCTATCCTTCTATAATTATATTTATGATCTAGTCCTGCTCCCTTACTCTATAATTGTTGTGGACGCTTGTAAACACTAATTCTATGGACATGGATTTGGACAGAAATAGGCAGCATATCTTTGCAGCCATTTTTGACTCTACAGATGATGTTACTAATGTGAGCAGTGGGGTCTCTCAGGTAGAGTCTTTAGAAAACCTTTTTAATAAACTGGAAAATCGGAAAAATAAGGAAACCAGATTATGGTGGGACATGACCTCTCTAAAATCTTATCTGACGAAAAAACTTATCCCTAGGGGATTGAGACTGAATAAAAGACCTACCTTCATCTACTCAGACACTTTCAGATTAGAGTGGGAGCAGATTCTTACACAAAGTTCTTTCAAATTAATGGAGTTGATTATTAAATATGAGGAACTGGAGATAACTTGTGTTAAAGAAGAGATCACTAAGATGCAGACTTCTCTGAACAAACACAATAATGTGAAAGACTTTGACAAATTTAATTCAAGAATGGAAAAAAATCTTTCCAAACTGGAAGAATATATTGCAGATATAAAACGCAGTAAATTCACAAGAGACAAACGCGACTTTGAATTGAACCAGGTCTATTCCTGGAAGAAAAGCCGTCCTTTTCAAGAAGGTAAAAAACGATATCAGCATGGTTTTTCAGGCTTTCACCATAGAGATCGCAGGGTCAGCTTCACCAGGTCTCATGATTCAACAGCGTCTTCCAGTTCTAATCTGAATACGTCAGAAGAGTTCTTAGATGCTTCCTTCAACACTAATCATTCTGAGGATATCCGTAGTGATGGAATTATCGTAAGGAGATCAAAAAACGACGGAGAAGAGCGGGGAGGAAACATAAAAAGAAACTACCACTTCAGAAACCGGAGGAGATATCAACATGCCCTGTAATAAATCTTTCAAGCTATATCCTATCAGAAGCTCATATGACTCTCTTGAGCAAAGGCTTGGGATTTAGTCCAGTCAACAAATTTGATATTTATCAGACTCTTCTAGATGTGAATAAGTTTGCCAGAAATTTAACTTTGAAATGTCATTTTGACTACCAGTCCACCTCTTCAGAGACCTTGTCACTGTCTGGATCTACAAATATTCCTGAGTTAATTTTTCCCTATGGAAATTTTTCTTTTAAAGATCTTATAGGCTATTCCACTCTTAGAGACTTACAATCACATTCCTTACCAAAAAATAGGACTTTAAATGATCTCTTTAAAATGCCCAATCCAGGGTTTTATCCAGTTCAGTCCAGACCTGCTATTCTAGATATATTCCAAGAACTAATAGAGAAAGATTTAGTGGAGCTTGATAAAATAACAGAAATGACATATGACAATTTAACAGCACAAGAGAGAGCAGCTATGAAAGAGTTAAAAGATAATGCTGACATTCTGGTGAGACAGGCAGATAAAGGGGGTGGAGTAGTCGTGCTTAATGCTGGCCTGTATTATTCAGAAAATCTGCGCATTTTGAATGATTCTGCTACCTATTCCAAGATTTCTAGTGATCCCACGTCTAAATTTCAGTGTGATTTGTCAAAATCATTAAACGATGGTTTAGTCACAGGGGCCATAACACAGAAAATTTATGATTATGTTAATATCAAGAACCCTGTGATTCCCATTTATCATGCGTTTCCTAAAATCCACAAGGATTTGTTCCCCCCCCCCTTTAGAACTATAATTTCGGGGATAGGGTCTTTTTCAGAGAAATTGGCAGAGTGGGTTGATCATTACCTACAACCTTTGGTCATTGATCTTCCAGGATATATCAGAGACACTAAAATGTTAATCTCTGCCTTGGATGATTATCATTGGTCACCAGAATATTCATGGATTACCTGTGATGTGGTGGGTTTATACCCGTCCATACCACATAATGTGATTATCTCTAGTCTCACATTCTTTTTGGACAAATATAGCACATATGTGATAGAAATTCAATCCTTCATTGTGGATGCAGTTTCCTTTCTTCTCTCACATAATTATTTTTCATTTGATGGAATTTTTTTCTTACAAAAACAAGGAGTAAGTATGGGGGGTAAATGTTCCCCAGCTTTAGCTAATATTACAGTAGCTGTTTGGGAAGAGAAATATATCTTATGTAACAATAATCCCTTTTCACAAAATATACAACTATATGGCCGCTTTATAGATGACCTGATTTTGATTTGGAAGGGAGACATCTCAGGGATTAGTGATTTCATTAGCTATATTAATATGAATGATTTTAATCTTTCATTTACATTTACAGTGTCGGATTTTTCTATCAGTTATCTGGATGTGACTTTGTCTGTGAATTCTGACAGCCAAAAGGTTTGCGTTTTTCCTTTCAGAAAACCCACAGATACAAATTCAATTTTACAAGCTTATTCTTGTCACCCCAAGCACGTGGTTAAAAACATTCCAGTGGGAGAATTAATTAGGTTAAAAAGAAATTGTAGTTCACCTATAATATTTGCTAAAGAATCAAACAAAACCCTTTCTAGACTTAAGGACAGAGGATATGCTAATTGGATGCTAAGGAAAGCTGATAATATTGTCAGCAGGATCGATAGACACACCCTGCTGAATGAATCTCCTTTGAGCCTTGTACACACTGGAGTTACTGCTAGCAAGAAAAAGAATCGCACACGGGCCCCCTGTAATAATTATGACCGTCCTATAGTTAGTTTTTCTACCATGTACAGTCCACAATTCAATAAGATAACGGACATTGTCAAAAAATATTTACCTATTTTACACAATGATAATAAACTTGGTCAAATTCTGGACAATACCCAGATACGATACATAGCCAGGAAAGCTCCTGCTTTGAGCGATATCTTATCCCCCAGTCTTTTTATCAGTAATAGGAGAACTAAAAATAATACTTGGTTGTCATATAAAGGCTTTTCCAAATGTGGACATCATCCCTGTAAAGTCTGCAACTATGTGGTTAAAACCAGCAGATTTACTTCTAGTGTTACTGGCATATCATACCCTATTCAGTCTCACATAAATTGTAATTCAGAAGGAGTAATATATGTTATTGAATGCGTTTTTTGTAACCTACAATATGTAGGCTGCACAATAGGACCTCTTAAAAAGAGAATTAGGAAACACTTGTCAGAAGCTACTAGTAGCAATTATAATATTTCAGCAGTTTCTTATCATTGTAAAACTGTTCATGGAGGTAAAACTGATAGCCTCAAAATTATAGCAATAGAGAAAGTCTATAGATCTACTAGGGGAGGTGATTTCAGGAGAAAATTATTAAATCGTGAATCCTTTTGGATTTTTAAATTAAATACAAGAGTACCATTAGGTCTGAACAAACGACTTGATTTAATATTGCAATTAGATTGATATTTTCTTCTGTATATTTACATTCTACTTAGTCCTATTCAATTCTGGTTATTCTGATAATTTTTGTGATTGTTATTATATTCTTATGATATCTTTTTATTAGGTTTTTTTTTTTTTTTTTTTTTTTTTTCCTGTTTTTCCGACTAGTTTTTGTTTCAGCTCCACATTAGGCTGAGTGTTTGCAAGAGTTAACTGGTAGGGATACTCCCTATTTTCATTAATTCTTTTGTCCAACACCTGTGATTTACTAGTTTTTGTACTATTTGTAGTCGTCAGTATTGGTCTAGTGTGAACCATGAGTAAGACCCTCTAGGTCGAAACGCGTTGGTTGGAGACCACCAGAGACCCCATCTGCCTGTATGTCCTTATCCACACTTTTTCTGTTCGATTTTAAGAATTTACAATAAATGATGTATTTTTAACTGAAGTCCAGCGCTGGAGATTCCATCCTTTATTTTGCTTCAGTCAACACCCCTGATCAAGGTGACTCCGTGCGCAGGAGGATTATGGATCGCAACCGAGACTGGTGAGCTGACCTCCCTTCATTTTCCCTATCCTTCTATAATTATATTTATGATCTAGTCCTGCTCCCTTACTCTATAATTGTTGTGGACGCTTGTAAACACTAATTCTATGGACATGGATTTGGACAGAAATAGGCAGCATATCTTTGCAGCCATTTTTGACTCTACAGATGATGTTACTAATGTGAGCAGTGGGGTCTCTCAGGTAGAGTCTTTAGAAAACCTTTTTAATAAACTGGAAAATCGGAAAAATAAGGAAACCAGATTATGGTGGGACATGACCTCTCTAAAATCTTATCTGACGAAAAAACTTATCCCTAGGGGATTGAGACTGAATAAAAGACCTACCTTCATCTACTCAGACACTTTCAGATTAGAGTGGGAGCAGATTCTTACACAAAGTTCTTTCAAATTAATGGAGTTGATTATTAAATATGAGGAACTGGAGATAACTTGTGTTAAAGAAGAGATCACTAAGATGCAGACTTCTCTGAACAAACACAATAATGTGAAAGACTTTGACAAATTTAATTCAAGAATGGAAAAAAATCTTTCCAAACTGGAAGAATATATTGCAGATATAAAACGCAGTAAATTCACAAGAGACAAACGCGACTTTGAATTGAACCAGGTCTATTCCTGGAAGAAAAGCCGTCCTTTTCAAGAAGGTAAAAAACGATATCAGCATGGTTTTTCAGGCTTTCACCATAGAGATCGCAGGGTCAGCTTCACCAGGTCTCATGATTCAACAGCGTCTTCCAGTTCTAATCTGAATACGTCAGAAGAGTTCTTAGATGCTTCCTTCAACACTAATCATTCTGAGGATATCCGTAGTGATGGAATTATCGTAAGGAGATCAAAAAACGACGGAGAAGAGCGGGGAGGAAACATAAAAAGAAACTACCACTTCAGAAACCGGAGGAGATATCAACATGCCCTGTAATAAATCTTTCAAGCTATATCCTATCAGAAGCTCATATGACTCTCTTGAGCAAAGGCTTGGGATTTAGTCCAGTCAACAAATTTGATATTTATCAGACTCTTCTAGATGTGAATAAGTTTGCCAGAAATTTAACTTTGAAATGTCATTTTGACTACCAGTCCACCTCTTCAGAGACCTTGTCACTGTCTGGATCTACAAATATTCCTGAGTTAATTTTTCCCTATGGAAATTTTTCTTTTAAAGATCTTATAGGCTATTCCACTCTTAGAGACTTACAATCACATTCCTTACCAAAAAATAGGACTTTAAATGATCTCTTTAAAATGCCCAATCCAGGGTTTTATCCAGTTCAGTCCAGACCTGCTATTCTAGATATATTCCAAGAACTAATAGAGAAAGATTTAGTGGAGCTTGATAAAATAACAGAAATGACATATGACAATTTAACAGCACAAGAGAGAGCAGCTATGAAAGAGTTAAAAGATAATGCTGACATTCTGGTGAGACAGGCAGATAAAGGGGGTGGAGTAGTCGTGCTTAATGCTGGCCTGTATTATTCAGAAAATCTGCGCATTTTGAATGATTCTGCTACCTATTCCAAGATTTCTAGTGATCCCACGTCTAAATTTCAGTGTGATTTGTCAAAATTATTAAACGATGGTTTAGTCACAGGGGCCATAACACAGAAAATTTATGATTATGTTAATATCAAGAACCCTGTGATTCCCATTTATCATGCGTTTCCTAAAATCCACAAGGATTTGTTCCCCCCCCCCTTTAGAACTATAATTTCGGGGATAGGGTCTTTTTCAGAGAAATTGGCAGAGTGGGTTGATCATTACCTACAACCTTTGGTCATTGATCTTCCAGGATATATCAGAGACACTAAAATGTTAATCTCTGCCTTGGATGATTATCATTGGTCACCAGAATATTCATGGATTACCTGTGATGTGGTGGGTTTATACCCGTCCATACCACATAATGTGATTATCTCTAGTCTCACATTCTTTTTGGACAAATATAGCACATATGTGATAGAAATTCAATCCTTCATTGTGGATGCAGTTTCCTTTCTTCTCTCACATAATTATTTTTCATTTGATGGAATTTTTTTCTTACAAAAACAAGGAGTAAGTATGGGGGGTAAATGTTCCCCAGCTTTAGCTAATATTACAGTAGCTGTTTGGGAAGAGAAATATATCTTATGTAACAATAATCCCTTTTCACAAAATATACAACTATATGGCCGCTTTATAGATGACCTGATTTTGATTTGGAAGGGAGACATCTCAGGGATTAGTGATTTCATTAGCTATATTAATATGAATGATTTTAATCTTTCATTTACATTTACAGTGTCGGATTTTTCTATCAGTTATCTGGATGTGACTTTGTCTGTGAATTCTGACAGCCAAAAGGTTTGCGTTTTTCCTTTCAGAAAACCCACAGATACAAATTCAATTTTACAAGCTTATTCTTGTCACCCCAAGCACGTGGTTAAAAACATTCCAGTGGGAGAATTAATTAGGTTAAAAAGAAATTGTAGTTCACCTATAATATTTGCTAAAGAATCAAACAAAACCCTTTCTAGACTTAAGGACAGAGGATATGCTAATTGGATGCTAAGGAAAGCTGATAATATTGTCAGCAGGATCGATAGACACACCCTGCTGAATGAATCTCCTTTGAGCCTTGTACACACTGGAGTTACTGCTAGCAAGAAAAAGAATCGCACACGGGCCCCCTGTAATAATTATGACCGTCCTATAGTTAGTTTTTCTACCATGTACAGTCCACAATTCAATAAGATAACGGACATTGTCAAAAAATATTTACCTATTTTACACAATGATAATAAACTTGGTCAAATTCTGGACAATACCCAGATACGATACATAGCCAGGAAAGCTCCTGCTTTGAGCGATATCTTATCCCCCAGTCTTTTTATCAGTAATAGGAGAACTAAAAATAATACTTGGTTGTCATATAAAGGCTTTTCCAAATGTGGACATCATCCCTGTAAAGTCTGCAACTATGTGGTTAAAACCAGCAGATTTACTTCTAGTGTTACTGGCATATCATACCCTATTCAGTCTCACATAAATTGTAATTCAGAAGGAGTAATATATGTTATTGAATGCGTTTTTTGTAACCTACAATATGTAGGCTGCACAATAGGACCTCTTAAAAAGAGAATTAGGAAACACTTGTCAGAAGCTACTAGTAGCAATTATAATATTTCAGCAGTTTCTTATCATTGTAAAACTGTTCATGGAGGTAAAACTGATAGCCTCAAAATTATAGCAATAGAGAAAGTCTATAGATCTACTAGGGGAGGTGATTTCAGGAGAAAATTATTAAATCGTGAATCCTTTTGGATTTTTAAATTAAATACAAGAGTACCATTAGGTCTGAACAAACGACTTGATTTAATATTGCAATTAGATTGATATTTTCTTCTGTATATTTACATTCTACTTAGTCCTATTCAATTCTGGTTATTCTGATAATTTTTGTGATTGTTATTATATTCTTATGATATCTTTTTATTAGGTTTTTTTTTTTTTTTTTTTTTTTTTTTTTTTTTTTTCCTGTTTTTCCGACTAGTTTTTGTTTCAGCTCCACATTAGGCTGAGTGTTTGCAAGAGTTAACTGGTAGGGATACTCCCTATTTTCATTAATTCTTTTGTCCAACACCTGTGATTTACTAGTTTTTGTACTATTTGTAGTCGTCAGTATTGGTCTAGTGTGAACCATGAGTAAGACCCTCTAGGTCGAAACGCGTTGGTTGGAGACCACCAGAGACCCCATCTGCCTGTATGTCCTTATCCACACTTTTTCTGTTCGATTTTAAGAATTTACAATAAATGATGTATTTTTAACTGAAGTCCAGCGCTGGAGATTCCATCCTTTATTTTGCTTCAGTCAACACCCCTGATCAAGGTGACTCCGTGCGCAGGAGGATTATGGATCGCAACCGAGACTGGTGAGCTGACCTCCCTTCATTTTCCCTATCCTTCTATAACTGTACTGACTAAAGAGCCCGTTACACATAGCGATATCGCTAGTAATATCGCTGTAACGTCACTGGTTTTGTGACGTTATAGCGATATTGCTAGCGATATCGCTACATGTGATACTTACCTCCAACTGGCTCCCCCGCTGGTTATTGCTGATCGCGGGAGGAGGTCCTGGACCTTTTCTCGTCAGGCGCTTCCTGCTGGGCTTCCTGTGGCGCTGACGAGCGACGCGTGGACGCAGGCGAGAGGATGTCAGGATCGCCGCGTCTGACAGGTAAGTAGCGACCCCTGACCCCTGCTATGTCGCTGGTGAGATCTGCCTGTGTGGCAGCTCACTAGCGACCACTTAGCGATGCATCAGCGATCCATATCATTGTCGGGATCGCTGGTGCATCGCTAAGTGTAATGGTACCCTAAATGAAATACAGTGGCTTGAAAAAGTATACTCGCTCATCACTACTGAGCATCTCACAGAGCACTGTTCAATACATCATTCAAAAATAGAAGGAGTTTTTCCCAACTGCAAACCTACCAAGACATGGTCGTCCACCTAAACTGACATTCTACACTCGTTGCTTGGGTTTTTCCGAGCATGCTCAGGTGTCCTCCGGTGTCCTCCGAGTATTTTGGCGTGCTCGGAGATTTATTTTCTGTCGACGCAGCTGCATGATTTGTGACTGCTAGACAGCCTGAATTCATGTGGGGATTTCCTAACAAACAGGCAACCCTCACATGTATTCAGGCTGTCCAGCAGCCACAAATCATGCAGCTGCATCGACAGAAACTAAATCTCCGACCACGCCAAAATGCTCAGAGGACACCTGAGCATGTGTGGGAGGAACGGCCCCCGTCGAGTGTCCGGGCCGGAACCAAGGGAGCCCCGTCATCTAGGTTCCGGGGGAAACTATTCCCGGGGGACAGAGTTCGGGAACGGACCGTTGTGACAGACAGATGGGCTGGGAGGGACCAGTATAAAGGGGGCGGGGAAGTCCCGGGACGATGAGTCAGCAGACCGGGACAGAGGCAGCAGGAGACAGTGGGAGCGACGGAAAGCTAGAGCGACTTACCAGTGCCAGGGAAGACGCTCACTGAGGACTCCAGAGGGACGGCGCCAAGACAATCATCCGAGACTTGCTGCCCCGCTCCAGCCCGCGGCCACTGCGGCCCCAGTTCAACCCACGGCCACTGCCGCCTCGCTCCAGCCCGCGGTTGCGACCTGTTCCCCGCCACCCACAGCCGCCCTGCTCTCACCAGTGGCTGTGGCCACGGATCCCCCGCCGCAGCCGTTAGCTGCGCAGGTGGCCTGCCCTTCGCCACGCCACATCGCTGCCGCTTGCCCCAGTCTGGGGGCTGCGGCCCATCCGTCCAAGGACTCTGCCGGGGCCTGTGGGGCTCCCGTGTCATCAGAGCGCCAGAGCGCGCAAAGACTTCGCCAACGCCTCAGCAACTGGGCCCAGCGACTGCTACGCCGAAAGACCACCATCCCGAATGGCGACGGACGTCTGGACGGCTAAGTTGACCATATAATTAAGGACCCGTAGTCGGCCATACCGTGGCCCTATAGTGACCGGCTATTGCCGAACGTAGTCGTGTTCTACCCAGTTTGTGTTTGATTGTATAGAACCCCTGCGAGGGCAACCCTTGTTACCCCTATTTTTTATAACCTAACCTCGCTTTACACTTCTCCACAACTTTTTCTCTGACCTGTCTGGTGTGTTCTTTTTCATGATGCTGTTTGATCTCTAATGTTCTCAAATAAACCTCTGAGGCATTCACAGAACAACTGTAGTTATACTGAGAATAGATTACACTCAGGTAGGCTCAATTTTCAAATTTTGTGACTTTGGGACTACAGGGGGCTGATTAAAAATGCACACCACAATTTTAAGATTATTTTTAAAATATTTATAAAATTCTGTATCATTTCCTCTACACTTCACAAATAATTGCTACTTTATGTGGGTATATCACATAAAATCCCAATAAATTACATTTAAGTTTGTGGATGTAACATGAAAAAAATGTGGAAAAGTGCATGGGGTATGAATACTTTTTCAAGGCACTGCATATCTTTAGAATATAATTTCTTTGCTTGGATCATTATAGTATGGTATGTCTGTTATTTCCAACATTGGTAGAATCCATTTTGTTATTCACCTCCATTTTTTTTTTCTTTCTTCTACTGTTTCAAGGAAAATTGTCTTCTCCAGGGAGAAGGTTTTTCTATCTCCAATGTCTAAAAACTATTTCTATCTGCTCATTTGTACTTTAAATGGATTTAGTCAGGGATCAACATATCATTTGTATAATTTATTTTTCTGTTTGGCCTTTTTAACTTTTGCCTATTTTTTTGCACTTTGATAAATCTGCAGTTCCCGCCTTTAATGAATATAGGCTGCCTGGATTGAAGTTATATCATCAGTATTTTTCTACGCTGGGGCTCTCGCTCTATCTGCTCACATGAGCATATAAGAAGTCATCAGATTTTCATCCAGAAAAATCAGACAATTTTTCACCTATATCGCCATCCATATGTCATTTGTGTGGCATTTGTTTTAATATATCTGCAAAACTGCTTCCTATGCTGATAATTGCAATGTATCCATAAAACAATCTGATCAATCTGTACGTTAGCTTACTTCTTCTCACACCTATAGACTTGAATAGGCGAGTCCCATCCGAAATATGAAAGAGATTACTGCATGCCACCACTTTTCTTTTTTTACGCAGATGTTCGGTCAGTGGAAATAAAAATAATATACCGTATACAGTATATATATGAAAATCGCACCTCTGAATGAGCCCTTGGGGCCATTATCCTAATTCTGCTTTGCAAAATAAGTGGATCATAAATGAAACATTCTATTTTATATTCTGGCTGAACAGAAATGACATTGATAAAGCCATTTCTATTCCTTGGGGCACAGTCTCAGTGTGGCTTCTGCCTTTTTATCTTCTACCTCCCACAATCTGCCTCCATTCCCCAGCATTGTGCATTATCTCCCTCCCAGCTCATGTCCCTCCTTTTTTTCTGATTTCTTGGGAGTGTTCATGACTTTCGAGCGTCTTAGGTGACTTGCCAAGTGTTTGTGTGGTTGAGGCAGTGAGCTGAGCACCAGACACTGCTTCCTCTTCACTGCTCTCATTGTCACACCACCAGCTCTGCTCTGACTGAATGTCATAAGGGACCAAGAACATTTCTCACCTGTTCCTACAGAAGAGACCCATTACTGCTCTGGTAACCTGCCTGACTGCTTCTATACAGGTGCCCCAGGCTTTGTTGTGGTGGTAAGTGCACACTTTTAAGAAGTTTGTATAGCAACAAACTGCAGTTAATCTGGAAAGTGAAAGAGTTAAATCATGTAGACTTAAACCTAAAAGCCAGTTAAGCCTTACGGAGTCATCTATATATTTATCGAAAGAGAAGTCTTCCAATAGGTTTAATATTTTATGTTTTTAGGGCATCTTCACACAAGAGGGCTCCTGTGCTAAGGAAGAGAGACACTTCAAGACCTGGTTGACAAGATTGAGGAACAGATTTCATGTGGGTTGAGTTCAGAACTTTGGGAAGAAGATGGAATTTTTTTAACTCAATCTCCAAAAAATGCCCAACAAGAACTTATTACTGAACCCATCCTCAAGGCAGCGGTAATATAATTTCTGTCATTTACTACAGCAAAACCTTCTCCATTGGACGCGAACCTTTGGCATGCCATGTCCACCTTGCATGAAGATGATCAGATATCTTCTGCACCCTTCAGGAACTAACATTCCACTCCTTAGAAATGTTATTTTAACCTAATCCTATTGGTTTAGCTGTGTCAAAGTCAATTTACCATCCAAAGAAAACAACATTTAAATAAATCAACGTGGAGGCTTCAAGGATATGGAGGAACATTAAGGTGCTGGCATACTGAAGACAGGAAAAAAAGGTGATTGTCTCATGATTGACTTGACCACAGGGGTCTCTTTAGTTCCACATCAGATTTTACATTTATGTGACATGAGGCACAGGAGCAAGATGCATTTTTTCCGGAGTGCTTCCTACGAGATTCAAGTGGACCAGAAAACGGAGGTCATTGCCAGCAGCATTCAAGGCATCAGATGGGTATGTATGTTTTCTGTGGCGATTGAAATGTTTGCCATGAGATTTAGTGTCCCCGTATAATCGGTCATCATAATAAGACGCGTATTTGCTAATTGTTATCCTTCATTGTACCGCAGCTACACCTTCATTATATGCGTTGGTCTATATTAGGAAAGTACAATTATGATTTGTTTTCCAAGAATGCAATAGATAAATCGTCCATGAACATGTTTCGGGGACATCTGTACACAGCATATGATTGATATGCTAGTTATGTCCGAAACTAAAACTTTTTTTTTATTCTCTGGAGAACGTGCTTTAAAAAAAGAATTGTTTCCAAGAACAATGTACGTTGTAATGGTATCTTTCCGGATTGCTAAAAGCTCATATGAAACAGCAACTAAAGGGAACCTCCTGGCGTCTAATCTACCTGCACCATGTTAGACAGCAGGACATGAGCAAATTGATATATAGTTTTGTGAAAAACAAATCAGAAGAGCTTACTCATTTAAAGGGGTTGTTCGGGACTTTAATATTGATGGTCTATCCTTAGGATAGGTCATCAAGATCTGCTCAGTAAGAGTGTAACACCCGGCACCCCCACCGATCAGCTGTTCTCGATGCCGGCATCAGCTAAATATGCCCAAATAAGCGGAATTGCACAGTTCCATCAACTACATAGTGGCCAGCCAGGCCTGGGTATTGCACATCCACCCTCTAGTGATTCGAATAGGGGGGCAGATGTGCAGTACCTAGCTGTGACCACTAGGCAGTTGAAGGAGCTGTGAGGCTCCACAACTAAGGATATCTGGCTGCCACCGGTACAGGGAGCAGCTGATCGTCTTGCTCTCCCAGTGATCAGATATTGATAACCTATCCTAAGGCTGGGCCATCAATATAGAAGTTATGTGCAACCCCTTTTTAATCTATGCTCATTCTGGGTTTAAGTGTCCAGTGGGCGGTTCTCATAAGTGATAGTTCAGTGTAAGCATGCACAGACACAGCTTTCAATCATTGACCACCCTAAACCTATATATTTTCCCATAAAGCTTTATATATGAGTCTGCACGGTAACGTTCTTTTGACCGATCAGTCTGAATGTTCAACGTGACAGATTCCATTTAACCTCAATATCTCACTGACCTCGTCTGACAAGTACAGGAAGCTCATATATGATAATTTATTTTTCAGGATCCTTATACTGGAGGTAGCCTATAGGGATAAGAGGCAAAAAAATGCTTTTACATTGTCCATGAGGGAGACATAGGTTAAGGTTGATAAGATATTGGTGTTGGACATGGATTTTCATTTTGTGGCAGTACACAAATGCTGTGTATCAAACCGTTACAGCTCCACATGACCCTAGTGCCCTGGTGCGGTGCTGTAGTGAAAGTGGCACCTTATTTCCCCTAACCTAGGTATGTCTCTGTATGAAGCTAGAGGCATCTGAAGGTCCAGTCTGAGCAGATAAATGGACCAGACGAGTTGTGTGCATAAGACCAAAGGCTTTGTTAAAAGGTTATTCCTAAAAATAATAAACTATCCATAGATTAGGGGTAATTTGCTGATCTCTGGCACCCCCAATAATCTCAAGAACGGCACACTGGAATCCAGGAACTGGATTCTGTAGACCCCGTTTTGAATGAATCGGACATGCCCATGTTCGACTTCTTCTTCATTCATTATCTACGAAGCTGACAGAAATAGTTGAGTGCAGTGCTCTGCTATCGGGCTCACTGAGGGTCCCAGCTGGCAGACCTCCAGTGATCGGTAAGGTATTTCCTTTCCAATGCGCAGGGGATAACTTACTATCATGGGAATAATTAGGCCAGGTTCACATAGCGTTAACTCTGCTCTCATATTCTGATCGCATTAGCAATCGCACTAGCGCAGATGCTCCATCTACTCTAGCAGAGATGGACCCTCGAACGCTGCAGACCGCATAGAATTATAGAATCACAGAATCGTAGAGTTGGAAGGGACCTCTTGGGCCATCTGGTCCAACCCCCTGCTCAAAGCAGGATTCTCTAAATCATCCCAGTCAGATGTCTGTCCAGCCTCTGTTTGAAGACTTCCATTGAAGGAGAACTCACCACTTCTCGTGGCAGCCCGTTCCACTCATTGATCACTCTAACTGTCAAAAAGTTTTTTCTAATATCTAATCTGTGTCTCCTCCCATTCAGTTTCATCCCATTGCTTCTAGTCTTTCCTTGTGCAAATGAGAATAAAGTTGATCCTTCTACAATGTGACAGCCCTTTAGATATTTGTAGACAGCTATTAAGTCTCCTCTCAGTCTTCTCTTTTGCAAACTAAACATTCCCAAATCCTGCAACCTTTCCTCATAAGACAGGGTTTGCAGACCGGTCACCATTCTGGTCGCTCTTTTCTGAACTTGCTCCAGTTTGTTGATGTCTTTTTTAAAATGTGGTGCCCAAAACTGGACACAATATTCCAGATGAGGTCTGACCAAAGAGTAGTAGAGGGAAATAATGACTTCACGTGATCTAGGCTGTATGCATCCGAGGGTCCGTCACAGAATGACGGCACATCACTAATGCAATGCCGCTTATGACATGAGTTAGCGATGCGCTCCGTAATAGCAGTCTGTGGGTGCGTTAATGCCACTGTGTAACGGATGCGTTAAATGCAGCCCCCGAACGCAATATGAACCCTGCCTTACCCTTTAACTGAAACTCAATTTTCAACAAAATAGAGACATGCTGTATCTCATTCCATAGGTAGTAATAGCAAAGATTTATGGATTATCACTCATGAATACTATTTATCACTCATCTAAAATTAGATTCCCACTCTTAAAGGACTTTATAAAATAATATATATTTTAATTGTGATAGCTTACGGTAATTAAAAAAATTCCATTTGTACCGTTTCATCAAGAACCATAGCACTTCTCCCCACATTTACTGAATCTGTAAAGTGCTTTATCAGCACATGATCGCTCCAGTCCACCGCTGATTGCAGCGCTCACATACTGCCTACTGAGGCCAGCGATTGGGGTGCAGTCACTGCCTCTCTGATATGTCACAGCTATGGCACTCCTCCGCTCTTTAATCACACTGTTCTGCAGAACAAATGGGCAGAATTACAAAACTATTATCAGTGTCGAATCTACCCCATGATGGAAAGCAGTGGCACCAGTGGATACCAATGACTTTAATGGGGTCTATTAACTTTCTGTCATCCTACATTTTACTCAATAAAAAAACAACATCCTCTGCAGTTTTTTTCATATTTCAGGGCAACCTGTAACAAATGCCCCAGATGTAGCTTTAAAGAAGTACTCCCATCAAAGTTGTTATCCTCTTAATATCAGCATATTACATAGCATTGTGTACTTACAATTTCTCATATTGCCCTTCTACCCAGCTAACTCTTCTTTTCTCCATTAAGTCTATGACATCACATGATTAAAAACAGACTGGATGAAACCTTCTTAGCTCTATATTAAGTCTATTATTCCAGCATCAGTCATCATTAGAGCTACAAATCTACATCAATGCAAAGTCCCTGGTGAGGAAGAGGAGAGGAGCCACTGGGTCAAGAGTTGACGAGAGGGTGGAGCTGGTCTGACAGGAATTTTACAGTGATGTAGAATTGCAGTTCTAATGATGACTCATGTAGGGACAAGAGACTTCCGGTTTCTACATGGAGCTGAGAAGGATTCAGCTAGTCACATTTAATCTCATGGTGTCATAGACCAAATGGGTATTAAGATAAAGAGATTTTATGAATATCTCCCACGCTGCCGTGTGTAGAAGATGTCTATTTTCAAAGGTTTATTTAACATGTGGTTCAAAGTAACCGGTACTTCTTCAGGAAGACAACCACATATTTTTTTTTTGCATGTGGTTGTCCTCCTGAAGAAGAATCTGTTGCTTCACAACATGTCGAATAAAACCGCACGTTGCATAAACCTTTGAAAATAGACGTCTTCTATACACAGTAGCGAAGGGTGTCCCCAAATTTTCCTTGTCTTCATTCCCATCGGTTTGACAGCCCGTGGATCCACAGCAGCTGAACATTGATTTAAAAAACTTTTATTTTAATTTGTCTGTGCTACTTTGCCCCTAGTGTTTTTATCATAGACCTAATGGAAAAGAGAATAATTAGCTGGGTAGAAAGGCAAAATGAGCAATAGTAAGTACACAGTGCCACATAATATGATGACTGCAATACAATAAGAGGATAACAATTTTGATGAGTGTGTTTCTTTTTAATGTGGAGGAATCATAGAATCATTGAATCGTAGAGTTGGAAGGGACCTCCTGGGCCATCTGGTCCAACCCCCTGCTCAAAGCAGGATTCGCTAAATCATCCCAGTCAGATGTCTGTCCAGCCTCTGTTTGAAGACTTCCATTGAAGGAGAACTCACCACTTCTCGCGGCAGCCTGTTCCACTCATTGATCACTCTAACTGTCAAAAAGTTTTTTCTAATATCCAATCTGTGTCTCCTCCCATTCAGTTTCATCCCATTGCTTCTAGTCTTTCCTTGTGCAAATGAGAATAAAGATGATCCTTCAACAATGTGACAGCCCTTTAGATATTTGCAGACAGCTATTAAGTCTCCTCTCAGTCTTCTCTTTTGCAAACTAAACATTCCCAAATCCTGCAACCTTTCCTCATAAGACAGGGTTTGCAGACCGGTCACCATTCTGGTCGCTCTTTTCTGAACTTGCTCCAGTTTGTTGATGTCTTTTTTAAAATGTGGTGCCCAAAACTGGACACAATATTCCAGATGAGGTCTGACCAAAGAGGAGTAGAGGGAAATAATGACTTCACGTGATCTAGACTGTATGCTTCTGTTAATACATCCTAGAATTGCATTTGCCTTTTTTGCTGCTGCATCACACTGTTGACTCATATTCAGTCTGTGATCTATTAGTATACCCAAGTCTTTTTCACATGTGCTGTTGCTTAGCCCTATTCCTCCCATTCGGTATATGCTTTTTTCATTTTTGCTGCCCAGATGTAGTACTTTGCTTTTTTCCCTGTTAAAAACCATTCTGTTAGTTGCTTCCCACTGCTCCAGTTTATTTATATCTTTTTGAATCCTCTCTCTCTCTTCTCTAGTATTGGCTATCCCTCCTAGCTTTGTGTCATCAGCAAATTTAATCGGTTTACCCTCAATTCCTTCATCTAAATCATTGATAAAGATGTTGAACAATACAGGGCTCAGGACAGAGCCCTGTGGTACCCCACTTGAGACATTCTCCCAACTGGATGTGCAGCCATTTACGACCAATCTTTGGGTCTGATCACTAAGCCAGTTATGAATCCACCTAACAGTTGCCTTGTCCATTCCATGCTTAGTCATTTTTTCAATAAGGATTGTATGAGATACTTTGTTAAATGTTTTGCTGAAGTCAAGATATACTATATCTGCAGCATTTCCTTGATCCACCCAATCAGTGATTCCGTCATAGAAGGAAATTAAGTTAGTCTGACATGACTTATTAGTTACAAACCCATGCTGACTCTGTTTAATCACTTCATTCTTATCCAGGTACTGACATACATGTTGTTTAATAATTTGTTCAAAGATCTTTCCTGGTATAGAAGTCAGACTCACCGGCCTATAGTTGCCTGGGTCCACCTTCTTCCCCTTTTTGAAGATAGGAACAACATTTGCTCTTCTCCAGTCTTCTGGCACTTCTCCTGTTCTCCAAGAATTTTCAAAGATTATGGAGAGGGGTTCAAAAATTTCTTCTGCTATCTCCTTCAGTACTCTGGTGTGTAATGTACAATACCCCCTAACATCCTTTCTTCTGCTATGTTTCCCAGCTTAGCTGAGTTTTATTGATTCATACATGTTAAATAATTCCTGTGATGACATTCTGTTTGGTATGTGCACATACGTAACAAACATTCCTAAATATATAGTATCACATAATTGATCAAGTTTTGACCCAGTTATGTGATTTCTAATGATAGAGGTTATTCTATAAACTCATCACATGATTATATGCCACCCTTTACTTACAGGATACCCAAACTACAGGTATTCCTTCCCGTAACCTAGTTTTTTCTCCCCCTCAATTATCGTCTACTCTATGAACACACGTCAAGAGCCTGACATAGGACATTTCTAAGTAATCCATGACATATTTCCCATAGAGATACAGGAGATTACAACGCAACAAAATACTTCAAACCGTTTCCACATCTCTGATTGCAGTCTACAATGAAACAATTTTTAGAAGCTGAACTAGAGCTGCTCAATACCTTAGGATTTCTTGTAATGTATCAGTCTATCGCCTTGTGCAGATGGCCATATTTTTGGTCTGGCAAAACATCGTATCGCACTCGGACCGATGTTATTCTATGGGGTCGTGCACATGTCTGATTTCTACCTTGGATCTAGTTGGTCTGAGAAAAAAATTGTACCATGTTTGATCTGATATTTGGATCGCACACCACCATACAAGTCAATGAGTCAGTGGAAAGCATCAGACTGACACAATGAAGAATATGGAGAAATTTTCTACATGACAGCAAGTAATTAATATTGATATATTATTTGATGATTAGCTTTTATTTATACAAGCACGGACAAACACTTACATCTCGGCCATACTAATCTGGTCATTATTTCCCTACGTACTTATAACATGTTCTGACTCAAAGTCTGACGGTCCAGGCCACACATCTTGCAGTGGTATTGTGAAGCTGGGTACTCAAGTATCAATGCTAATAACAACTTCTTGATGGGAGGTGCCAGTTGTCGGACCCCCAACTATATTATATGTTGGACTACCCCTTTTATTGGCATAGAATCAGCATTTATTGAACCTTGTGAATGATATGTTTGCTTAGATTTGTAAACAACACAAGTTATAGTGGTGTAACAAGTAAATTTGGGGGCTGTAGGACTAAATTTATAGTCTGGCTAATTTGAAAATGACCACAATCAGCAGCAAAGTGAGTTCAAAATGCAGAAAGCTGAGATTATTTTGGTCTTCCTCCCTTTCGTGCTGTCTTCAAAGTGACTTTTCTTCCTTTCCCGGATCTCCCATGCTTCTGCATTCACCTTTTATCTGCCGAAACGTTACCTAACTGCACCTTACTTGTATAAAGAGGTGGCCATTCTTCACATCTCTGTTATGATTAGGTAACCCAGGAGAATAGCAGGGGAATAGGCTAGGTAACCAGATAACCAGAGAGGTTGGTAGCTTAGTGGATTGCAGACCCCTAAACTGACGACACAACTAGAATTAGCCGTGGGACGTACCTACAATGCCCTAGACGCCTCGGCACAGCTAAAGAATTAACTAAGCCTAAAGAGAGAAATGAAGAAGCTAAACTGCCCCGGATTAGAACCCAAAAGGAATAGATAGCCCCCGAACATATATTTCCGGTGAGACAAGATGAGGCACAAAACACAGGCAGAAAATAGAGTAAGCAAATTATGTGGCCCAAACTGTCTAGATAGAACAGGACAGGAAAGGATACTGTCTGCAATCACGCAAAAAACCTAGGAAAAATCCAACACGTCTGATATGTAAAAATACTGAGGCCACAGGACCTCTCACCCACTAAATCAGAACTCTGGTGTAAACTGGATGCAAAACAAAGATACTGATATAACAGAGGATTAGAGATACTAAACAGACTGACATAAGCTGTGGCATATGAAACAGAGTCCAGCACGGGTCCCAGCAGGGAACCAGGCTGAACTCACACCAGCAAAGCAAAAATCAGAGAAAAGCAAAAATGAATCAAAATGCAAAAAAGATTCAAGAAAACAAATAACTTATCTGAAAGATACAGGACAGAGAAGGAGGCAAGCAGACTTCCAAAATGCTCAGGAAGCAAACCAAATCACCGGCAACAACTGAGGGAAAGTTGCTCACTTAAATCTCTCCAGTCTGTAACACCTGACCTCCAATCATCATCCTCAGGTGATTGACTTCTGTCAGCTAGACCAGCTCCATTACCAGCAGCAACCACCAGAGGGAGCACAAACTCAGAAGCCAGGTCAAAAGTGTTCACAACACATCACCTACCCTGGTCCTTATACCCAGCACAAGCTAGCAGTCCATGTCAACCTAATATTTCTAAATTAAGAACACAATCCAACGATAGTTTTCACATCAATATTTTTACAAAATGTATGAAATGCTGGTAGCTTTGGTTCCCAATGACAATTTACAGACAATGCTTAATGTCAGGTTCAGTAGAACATCTTGGACAATGGTGATTCGGTGTGTTATTTTGTTGCTGACAGATCGCAATGTTTCACTGTTTAAGCTGTTCTGTCATCAATTAACTTTTAATCTGTTATCCAGTAAAAATAAAAAAGGTATTATTCATACGTTCATGTTTGTTTTGTGTCTGCATGAAAACATCTGTGTGATTATCCTTTTTTCTTCCCCTCGCACTCCTCATGTCCCTCTTAAGTTAAAAATAAAGAAGAGGGGTCACCAAAACATCACCTTGGTGAAAAATGTTTAAAACGTGGATGCCGCTGATTTGCTGTAGGTTTTTTTTCCACTAAAGTATTGATTTGAATGGATGAGTAATAGTCTGCATATTGGACCAGAGGTGGAGTATTGTGACCATGTGCCGTCAATGGGAAACACAGACAGTGAACAGTTGAAAATCTCTGATGTCTGAATAAGACTTAAAAAAGGACCAAGTGCAGAAATTCCTAAATGAGTTCCTAGTTATGCGGTACTCTCCAGCCATTAACCCTTGAGTGGTTGTAAAACTACAACTCCCAGAATCAGAGCATGCACAATTTGAAATGACGACCAGGATGCATAGGCAGAATCTTATTTTACATACATGGGAGAGTACTGTCTGCCAACTGGAATGGGGTGAGGAGAAGCCAATAAGGACTAGTCAGATCTCTCCCTACAGTCAGTGTGGGACTGCGGTGCCAAGGGCCCACCAGTAACATTGACTTTGGGGCGAGGGGGCCCATTTTTCACATGCATAAAAATATTACACTGCCCTCATTCACAAATTCATGTACGATATATCTCTATAGAATTATAAACTGTTTTTTTGGTTAATGAATTATGCTGTTTTTTTCTGTACAGGGTGAATCAAGTGACTTATGCCAAGTACTGCCCATAGAGAGATCTGCACAGGGTCCCACCGGGGTATTTCCCTGTTCCCCTATGGGCCAATCCGAATCTGCCTGCAGTCCCCAGCTGGCATTTTCAAACTATGATTTCTCTGAAGTGGTGCAACTGGGATCGGTTTCATGCAGCCTGTGATTCAGACAGCATGAATCTCAGGACAGGTTTCTTTTATAACTCCAAAACTAAATATGCAGAATAATGAAGAATAATTTTAACTTTGAAGTTGTTATGTGATGTGGGTTGGTTACTCTTGCTGAGCAAAAAGATATGATGCCAGACTATGGCGTAATCTAAGAGAGAGAATCGGTAGAGGAGACAAAGCGCCAATAGGATCCTATCTGGGCAATAATATAGAAGGATATGCATGATTACTCTCACCTGGATGGCTTGAGTGAATCTACATTCTAAAAAAGAACAGCGAAAATCATTGCATGAATAAGAGTGTTCAAACTCCTAGCCAGTACTGTACATTCTCCACATACTTTGTATATCCTCTACCTTCCATACACCTCCTATATTCTCTGTATAGAAAACATTAATTAGAAATGTATGTCTAAAGTATGGAAACCTCAATTACATTCTTCACTATTGCTTGTGGGTTTGTGTTGACAGTATTTCTACTGTAGTAGCAGTAAAATACTGCCATTATATTTATGAAGCAGGAGCATCGGAAAAAATAATAAAGCTGTAAATTTCTCCAATAGGGCAGGATGGCTACGGTGCATGGAGATGTAGGACAGGAAAGAAATGCATGGAGATGTAGGACAGGGAAGAAATGCATGGAGATGTAGGACAGGGAAGAAATGCATGGAGATGAAGGACAGGGAAGAAGTGCATGGAGGTGTAGGACAGGGAAGAAATGCATGGAGATGTAGGACAGGGAAGAAGTGCATGGAGGTGTAGGACAGGGAAGAAATGCATGGAGATGTAGGACAGGGAAGAAATGCATGGAGATGTAGGACAGGGAAGAAGTGCATGGAGATGTAGGACAGGGAAGAAGTGCATGGAGATGTAGGACAGGGAAGAAATGCATGGAGATGTAGGACAGGGAAGAAGTGCATGGAGATGTAGGACAGGGAAGAAATGCATGGAGGTGTAGGACAGGGAAGAAGTGCATGGAGATGTAGGACAGGGAAGAAGTGCATGGAGATGTAGGACAGGGAAGAAGTGCATGGAGATGTAGGACAGGGAAGAAGTGCATGGAGATGTAAAACAGGGAAGAAGTGCATGGAGGTGTAGGACAGGGAAGAAGTGCATGGAGGTGTAGGACAGGGAAGAAGTGCATGGAGATTTAGGACAGGAAAGAAATGCATGGAGATTTAGGACAGGGAAGAAGTGCATGGAGATGTAGGACAGGGAAGAAGTGCATGGAGGTGTAGGACAGGGAAGAAGTGCATGGAGGTGTAGGACAGGGAAGAAATGCATGGAGATGTAGGACAGGGAAGAAATGCATGGAGATGTAGGACAGGGAAGAAGTGCATGGAGATGTAGGACAGGGAAGAAGTGCATGGAGATTTAGGACAGGGAAGAAATGCATGGAGATGTAGGACAGGGAAGAAGTGCATGGAGATGTAGGACAGGGAAGAAATGCATGGAGGTGTAGGACAGGGAAGAAATGCATGGAGATGTAGGACAGGGAAGAAATGCATGGAGATGTAGGACAGGGAAGAAATGCATGGAGATGTAGGACAGGGAAGAAGTGCATGGAGATGTAGGACAGGGAAGAAGTGCATGGAGATGTAGGACAGGGAAGAAATGCATGGAGATGTAGGACAGGGAAGAAGTGCATGGAGATGTAGGACAGGGAAGAAATGCATGGAGGTGTAGGACAGGGAAGAAGTGCATGGAGATGTAGGACAGGGAAGAAGTGCATGGAGATGTAGGACAGGGAAGAAGTGCATGGAGATGTAAAACAGGGAAGAAGTGCATGGAGGTGTAGGACAGGGAAGAAGTGCATGGAGGTGTAGGACAGGGAAGAAGTGCATGGAGATTTAGGACAGGAAAGAAATGCATGGAGATTTAGGACAGGGAAGAAGTGCATGGAGATGTAGGACAGGGAAGAAGTGCATGGAGGTGTAGGACAGGGAAGAAGTGCATGGAGGTGTAGGACAGGGAAGAAATGCATGGAGATGTAGGACAGGGAAGAAATGCATGGAGATGTAGGACAGGGAAGAAGTGCATGGAGATGTAGGACAGGGAAGAAGTGCATGGAGATGTAGGACAGGGAAGAAATGCATGGAGATGTAGGACAGGGAAGAAGTGCATGGAGATGTAGGACAGGGAAGAAATGCATGGAGATGTAAAACAGGGAAGAAATGCATGGAGATTTAGGACAGGGAAGAAGTGCATGGAGGTGTAGGACAGGGAAGAAGTGCATGGAGATGTAGGACGGAAGAAGTGCATGGAGGTGTAGGACAGGGAAGAAATGCATGGAGATGTAGGACAGGGAAGAAGTGCATGGAGATGTAGGACGGAAGAAGTGCATGGAGATGTAGGACAGGGAAGAAATGCATGGAGATGTAGGACAGGGAAGAAGTGCATGGAGATGTAGGACAGGGAAGAAGTGCATGGAGATGTAGGACAGGGAAGAAGTGCATGGAGATGTAGGACAGGGAAGAAGTGCATGGAGGTGTAGGACAGGGAAGAAGTGCATGGAGATGTAGGACAGAGAAGAAATGCATGGAGATTTAGGACAGAGAAGAAGTGCATGGAGGTGTAGGACAGGAAAGAAGTGCATGGAGATGTAGGACAGGAAAGAAGTGCATGGAGATGTAGGACAGGAAAGAAGTGCATGGGGATGTAGGACGGATTGTTAGCAAAGTGAAAATATTTTTGGAATTTCTCTTTTGCATTATGTCCTGTTGTAAATCTCAAGTCCTGTATTTAATCTGATAAAGTAGCAGTCAGTGCTGGTTATATTTATATTGCATGTGAGGTAATATAAAAGTCATGAGCTATGCTATGTGGCAATGTCAAATATTTGGAAGAGCATATTAATTTGAGAGTGAAGAGAGTTAAGAGTGTGTCAGCGTGGAATGAGCTAGCAGAGTGGAAATATTTGTTCAAGGTACTGCTGACGTTCATAGGTAAAGGAACCGTGACATAAGGAGCCAAACCAGGTAAATATTAAGCGCACAACACTTCTCTCCATGTAACCACTGAGCCATGATGACAGTCTTAGATCTCTGCTGTAATGTCATCACTAGGGCAAAGTTACTGCAAAAAAATAAAAATGTTGGCCTAATACGTCAAGAGACTTCTATCTGGGAAGAATCTTTATATAGTTTTCACATTTTTGTTTTCATGTTAGAGTATGCAATTAGTCATCAGTCTCAGATCATGTGGCCAATAAGGGCATTTGGGGCTAACAGAAAGTGTAGAAAAATAAAAGAGGGGTCTTAGATCAATAAATACTTTTGAGGATTGCATATTACATAGTTACATACAGTCATTATGGCAGTGCTGGCACCCTTGAAATATCCTCATAAAGCAAATAGATGAAGCAGCGACTCAAGGAGAAGTCATTATTATGGGGGACTTCAACTACCCTGAAATACATTGGGGAACCGAAACCTGCAGTTCCAGCAGAGGTAATAGGTTTTTGACAAATATGAGAGACAATTACCTTTCACAACTGGTTCAGGACCCAACAAGAGGGGGGGCACTGCTAGACCTAATATTAACCAACAGGCCAGACCGCATATCAAATGTAAGGGTTGAGGGTCACTTGGGTAATAGTGATCACAAATTAATAAGTTTTCAGGTGTCCTTTAATAAGATGTGTAGTAGAGGGGTTACAAGGACACTAAACTTCAGGAAAGCAAATTTCCAACGGATGAGAGATGAACTTGGTGCAATTAACTGGGACAATATCCTGAGACATAAAAATACACAAAGAAAATGGGAGACATTTATTAGCATCCTGAATAGGACCTGTGCACAATATATACCGTATGGGAGTAAACATGCTAGAAATAGGAGGAAACCACTATGGCTAAATAGAGCTGTAAGGGGCGCAATAAGAGATAAAAATAAAGCATTTAGAGAATTAAAGCAAGTAGGTAGTGATGAGGCATTAAATAAATACAGAAAATTAAATAAATTCTGTAAAAAGCAAATCAAGGCAGCAAAGATTGAGACAGAGAGACTCATTGCCAGAGAAAGTAAAAATAATCCCAAAATATTCTTTAACTATATAAATAGTAAGAAACTAAATAATGATAGTGTTGGCCCCCTTAAAAATAGCCTGGGTGAAATGGTAGATGAGGATGAGGAAAAAGCCAATATGCTAAATGACTTTTTTTCAACAGTATTTACACAAGAAAATGCCATGACGGATAACATGATCAGGGATAAAAATTCTCCATTAAATAACACCTGCTTAACCCAGCAGGAAGTACGGCGGCGTCTACAAATCACTAAAATTGACAAATCTCCGGGCCCGGATGGGATACACCCCCGAATACTGCAGGAATTAAGCACAGTCATAGATAGACCATTATTTTTAATCTTTAAAGATTCCATAATAACAGGGTCTCTACCACAGGACTGGCGTATAGCAAATGTGGTGCCAATATTCAAAAAGGGGACAAAAACTGAACTTGGAAATTATAGGACAGTAAGTTTAACCTCAACTGTGGGTAAAATCCTGGAGGGTTTTCTAAGAGATACTATACTGGAGTATCTGGAGAAGAATAACCTCATGACCCAATATCAACATGGGTTTACGAGGGACCGTTCCTGTCAGACTAATCTGATAAGCTTTTATGAAGAAGTAAGTTCCAGACTGGACCAAGGGAATGCAGTGGACATGGTGTACATGGACTTTTCAAAAGCTTTTGATATGGTGCCACACAAAAGGTGGATACATAAAATGAGAACAATGGGGATAGGGGAAAATATGTGTAAGTGGGATAAGAGATGGCTCAGTGATAGGAAACAAAGGGTTGTTATTAATGGAGCACACTCGGACTGGGTCACGGCTAGCAGTGGGGTAACACAGGGGTCAGTATTGGGCCCGCTTCTTTTTAACATTTATTAATGACCTTGTCATAGAGAGTGGAATTTTAATATTTGCAGATGACACTAAACTCTGCAGGGTAATCAATACTGAGGAGGACAATTTTATATTAGAGGAGGATTTATGTAAACTAGAAGCTTGGGCTGATAAATGGCAAATGAGCTTTAGTGGGGATGAATGTAAGGTCATGCACTTGGGTAGAACAAACAAGATGTTTAATTATGTGCTTAATTGTAAAACATTGGGCAAAACTGTCACTGAAAAAGACGGGTGTATGGGTGGACGACAAACTCACATTTAGTGGCCAGTGTCAGGCAGCTGCTGCAAAGGCAAATAAAATAATGGGATGCATTAAAAGAGGCATAGATGCTCATGAGGAGAACATAATTTTACCTCTATATAAGTCACTAGTGCGACCACACTTAGAATACTGTGTATAGTTCTGGTTTCGGTGTATATGAAAGACATAGCTGAACTGGAGCGGGTGCAGAGAAGAGCGACCAAGGTTATAAGGGAACTGGGGGGTCTGCAATACCAAGACAGGTTACTACACTTGGGGTTATTTAGTTTGGAAAAACGAAGGCTCAGGGGTGGTCTTATTACATTGTATAAATATATAAAAAACAAATCTGAACTGAGAATAGTAAGTTAATGTGTATGCACAATGTAAGCGCATATAAACACATGACCATTAACCAGAGAAAACAAAAAGCAAAAACACAAATATCCTGAACTAAAAAGTAAAAAATGTATACTGCAAATAATGCATTATTTGCAGTATACATTTTTTACTTTTTAGTTCAGGATATTTGTGTTTTTGCTTTTTGTTTTCTATTGTATAAATATATGCAGGGACAGTACAAAGACCTTTCTAATGATCTTTTAACTCTTAGACCTGTGACGGGGACAAGGGGGCATCCTCTATGTCGGGAGGAAAGAAGGTTTAAGCATAATCACAGACGCGGATTCTTTACTGTAAGAGCAGTGAGACTATGGAACTCTCTGCCATATGATGTTGTAATGAGTGATTCACTACTAACATTTAAGGGACTGGATGCCTTTCTTGAAAAGTATAATATTACAGGGTATATACACTAGTTTCCTTAATATTCTGTTGATCCAGGGAGCTAGTCTGATTGCCGTATGTGGAGTCGGGAAGGAATTTTTTTCCCCAATGTGAAGCTTACTGATTGCCACATGGGTTTTTTTGCCTTCCTCTGGATCAACATGTTAGGGCAATTTAGGATAGGATATGGGTTTAAATAGATGGACTTAAAGTCTTCCTTCAACCTTAATAACTATGTTACTATGTCACTATGTTACTTTGTTTTCATCCATTTCTGGGTGCTTCATGAAACATGTTTGGGGTCATAGTCTTGCTGGAAGACCTATGACCTAGGACACAAACCCAAATTTCTGACACGGGCACTACATTGCTATCCAAAATCCTTTGTTAATCTTCAGATTTCATGATGTTTTGCAGACAGTCAAGCCACCCAGTGCCAGAGGCAGTAAAACAACCAAAACATATTTGAACCTCCACCATATTTGACTGTAGGTACTGCTTTCTTTTCTTTGCAGGCCTCATTCCATATTTGGTAATCAGTAGAATGATGTGCTTTACCAAAAAGCTCTATCTTGGGCTCATCTGTCCATAAGATGCTTTCCCAGAAGGATTTTGGCTTACTCATGTACATTTTGGCCAACTGCAGTCTAGCTTTTTTATGTCTCTGTATCAACTGTGGGGTCCTCCTGGGTCTCCTATCATAGCATTTAATTTCATTCAAATGTTGACGGATAGTTCACACTGACACTGATGCACCCTGCGCCTACAGGACAGCTTGAATTTCTTTGGAACTTGATTGGGGCTGCTTATCTGCCATCTGGACTATCTTGTCTTGCAACCTTTCATCAATTTTTTCCGCTGTCCAGGAATGTTAGCTATAGCTCCACAGGTTTGTAAACGTCTTGACTATGTTTTTCACCGTGGACAAAACAACATCAAGATCTCTGGAGCTGGACTTGTAACCTTGGGATTGTTGATAGTTTTCATAAATTTTGGTTCTCAAGTCCTCAGAGAGTTCTCTTCTCCTCTTTCTGTTCTCCATGCTTAGTGTGGCACACATAGACACACAATGCAAATATTGAGTCAACTTTTCCCTTTTTTATCTGGTTTCATTTGTGATTTTCATATTGCTCATTGGCCATTGCTTGTGGTAGGGCATTCCACAGTCTTATTGCATTAACCTTAAAGCTCCCTTTCCTTTTTAGCTGCCAGAATTGCCTTTCTATCAACCATTGAAAGTATGAATATGACACACGTTGAACCAATCAGGTCTCTATAATCATTATTGTATTGTGCAGTGATAACGATACAGATTAATGTATGAATTGAACATGTATACATGCAGTAATCTGTATTGTTATCACTGCACAAATAGGACATAAATTCAAAAGTTCTAATAGGGTATTTGTAAATCAACCAATAAGAAATAGCTCCAAGTGCAGTGCGCTTGTGATTGCCTAGAGCTTTGGGGCCCATGTCTGTAGGGGTGCAGAGGTTGCAGTATCACTAAGGCTTTGGCCTCTCTTCTACATAGGAGGATATGGTGTTATAAGTGGTGCTGGGTAGGTGGAAGGAGCGGTTAGCAATTTTACATTCGGACTCAGGAGCTTCATGTTACCTTTTTTCATATGCCTGTCCTGACCTACGAATCTTTTGGAATTTTGGTGGGCCATTCAGACCTTGCACATACAGTAATTATTTACCTTGTTATGTCACTCCAGTGAAAACCTACTTAATTCCCTGTTGCCCACATAATAGGTGATCAAGGGGTCTTTATCCACTAAGGCTGCCTGTGGGGGTCCAGACAGCAATATGAAATGTTTTTTCCAAAAAAGGCAAATCCTATGATACATCTCATTTTGTTTTCAAGATCACAAAAATGTTTCTTAGTATGTCATTGACATTTTCATTTGCTTATAGGGGTCACATCTGCGAGAGGTTTGGAAAGCTTCTACTTGATAATACAGTGAAACTGGACATCTACATAAAGAAGCACTACTCCTTCCATTAAAGTTTTTATCCTCTTAATATATTGCAATTATATTATTATACAGTACTGTGCACTTACAATTGCTCATTTTGGCTTTCTACACAGCTAATTCTTCTCTTTTCCATTCGGTCTATGACATCATGTGATTAAAAATAGACTATCTGAATCCTTCTAAGCTCTATGTAGAAACAGGAGGTCAATATTCCCTGCATAAGTCATCACGGTAAAAGTTCCTTCCAGGGGGGGAGGAGGGAGCAGCTGGGTCAGGCGTTGAAGAGAAGGCTGAGTAGAGTAAAGAGAAGAATTAACTGGGTATTGAGGGCAAAATGAGCAATTGCAAGCATACAGTGACATAATAAGATGATTGGAATATATTAAGAGGATAAAAAAACTTTGATGGTAGTGCTTCTTTAATTGTTAAATTATTAAACAGTTGTTCTCACGATTGATCTTGAGGAGCGCACCATTCCCTAGCCCTCTGGGTTCCTGCTTTGCTGAGTCAGAGAGGTAGGTCTTAAATGACTGACAGTCTGGACTTGTGGCATTATCACACCACTACTGCGCACTCTGATACAGGTGGCCGAGGCAAAGTATTAAAGAGGCACAGAAGCATTGAAGGTGGGCAGGCCCAGCCATCTAGCTATCTTCAGAGCAGCGATTGCAAGCTCTATAGCAAAGAGTTTGTAAGTGCTGCACTCTTGGCCTATGAGAATAGCCACTGCTGTTAGACTGCAGGAGTGGCCGGTAAACTAGGCAACAAGCCGTAAACAATAGAATTAAAACAATCCATCCTTGATAGCAGGATAGAGGATTTTTAATGAAAAATAACTAAAGGGCCTGTCACACTAAGAGATATCGCTAGCAATATCGCTATAACTAGTGACATTATAGCGATATTGCTAGCGATATCGCTATGTGTGATACTTACCTACGACAGCTCCCCCGCTGGTTATCGCTGATCGCGCGAGAACGTTCAGGACCGCTTCTCGTCGTCTGCTTCCTGCTGGGCTTCCTGCTGTGAGGAGGAGCGACGCGTGGAGCCGGGCGGGAGGACGCAGGATCGCCTGGTGTGACAGGTAAGTAGCGACCCCCGTCCCCAGCGATGTCGCTGGTGAGATCTGCCTGTGTGGCAGCTCACTAGCGACCACTTAGCGATGCACCAGCGATCCTGACCGCGTCATATCGCTGGTCGGGATTGCTGGTACATCGCTAAGTGTGACAGTACCTTTACAAATCTGATTATTTCTTACAAGCATTTTGCAATTGTGAGCTTTATAATGATGAGAATTACCCTTTATGTGCCCTCATTTATCACAGCTATTTTAAGGCAGAATAACAGTAAAGAGGAAACTGTTCACAAGAGCTTACACTCCTACAATTGAGAGGTTATGTTAGCAGAAGTGGGTCAACAAGCTAACTACAGAGGAAATGTTGGAGGGAATCCAGTGGTCACATTCTTCAGTTTTGGGCAGAGTGTTTGCAGATTTTTATCTCTTTCACATACTTTATAAATTGATTATCCTTTTTTTTTATTCAAGATTATTGTTAAGATAATAAAGAAAATGATCTTATGTGGGATAAAGTATCAAAAAATAGGATAAGAGTATAACCAAGAGTATTTGGGAATTAGCCAAAAATATGCACAGTATGACGTTATGACAGGTTTTGTGTGGTGCCTGTTGGTGTTCAGCCCATGTTCAAAATTCACTGTGCATTGCAAGACTTGATTTCTTAGTATTATAATTAGTACCCATGTTTTTTTTAATGCAGCAATCTCTCCTATTGTGGCCACAATGCAATGGAATCCTAATGCAATGGACCTGTCGGCCCAAACTGACAGTATAAACCAATCACGTCGCTTTGTGGGGAATTTTGCCCCTGTAAAAATCTTATCATTGGTGTTCTCATCACTGTCTTCTTTCCAGAGAAGCTGAAGTATGCTAACTAGATTGCCCGGTGCACCCTTGGTGTGACCAAGAGTCTCACGGCACCGTTTCACCCTCCGGTTTTGCCTCTCTCACAGGGTAACAATGACGGCTTTCTCTGGAGACCGTGCTTGCTCTAGGTAGGCCAATGCTATCAATCACCAGTGAGAGAGGCGGGGCATACAAGACCAGTGGGTGGGACAGTGCACTGAGAATTTGGGCCACACTGACCAGTGCACCAAGCTCCCTAATTAGCATATTTAAATATAACAGCTGATACATGCTGCCCGATCCACAGGCAGTATACGCACGATTTCAGCCATATATGTTTAACTTTGAAGTGCGACGGTGGTTCAGAGAAAGTGTAATAGCTCCTGGGGACCAAGTCGCACGGGGACTAGTTGGACAGGAGGGTCACCGGTGGCTCTGCCCAACGTCTCCCTTTGTGTCATAGGTCTCTCCCTATACACGCATGCGGGGAGAGAGCTGTCACTCTATGACAGTGGGTAGGGAGAAGACGCTGAGGGCCTGCCTGTCCACTCTTAAAGTATGTTTTCCCCTCTAGTGCTAGCGTGAATGGGGCTGGTGTCAGTAAGGTGGTAGTAAATACAGCTAAAAGTAGAAAATGCAGATATTTTTAATGCATAAAAAAGCTAAAAACACACAAAGCTTCTAAGTTAATGATAAAAGTTTGCAGGAAATAAACTTTCCCACAGAAGTAATTTTGCTAGTTTTTCACCACTTCTATACATGACCATTTGGGTATTGTTTTTACCCCATATTGCCATAGTGCAGTGTGTGTCTGGGGGTTGGGGTCCTTCTGCGACCAGCTGACTGATTTACTTGGATACATACAGAAGAATTTGCATATGTTTTGCATTATAGATTATAGCAGGAGTCAGAGTATTAGAAAGGAGGAAAGAAGGAGATTAAAGAAGGAATTGCAAGTAGCTATGGTATTTTTGTGTATTACCTATGTTTAGTGTGCCTATTATCATTTTTTGTTTTATTATTGGCCTTAGCATATATATAAGGCTTCTCGCCAGACATAATTGCATATCTAACATGAACAAGCATTTTACAAGGAGCGACGGTAGACGGCATTCATAGAATCATAGAATGGTAGAGTTGGAAGGGACCTCCTGGGCCATCTGGTCCAACCCCCTGCTCAAAGCAGGATTTGCTAAATCATCCCAGTCAGATGTCTGTCCAGCCTCTATTTGAAGACTTCCAATGAAGGAGAACTCACCACTTCTTGTGGCAGCCTGTTCCACTCATTGATCACCCTCACTGTCAAAAAGTTTTTTCTAATATCTAATCTGTGTCTCCTCCCTTTCGGTTTCATTCTATGGCTTGAAACTGAAAGGGAGAAGATTATGTAAGACCTTATGTTAAATAATAATTGTTTTGAAAATATTAGGATGGATTTGCTGCGGATTAAGCTGTCACAGTATAGGAATGGTGACGTTACAGCCCCGAGCAGTCCATTGGCGTTTCCTAATTAGCTTTTATATATAAACACTATGTATATAAAAATACACCGCGGTATGTGCTGTTCCATTGTGAGCGTCTGCACAATGAAATGTTCAAGTTATTTTTACCTCCGTAGGAAGCGTGAGATTATTCTTAGCTTTCTAGGTGTCATAAACCACAGGAACCGCGCTCACACCGTCCCAAAAGCCACAGATTAAAATTGATTGACATAACCTTGGCCAAGAACCAGGACTGTCCATATCTGAAGCCTGGGAGAGCATATGCCATCCAGACATATTACGCGCTGATTGAGCTCAAATTCCTTCCACATTACATTTATATATCTTTCAAGACTATTGAGGTCTCCTAACTAAAGCACAAATCGAGGTGTAATGACTGTGGCCATTAGGGTCCCCTACAATTACCCCACAGCCCTGCATTTCACCTCAGAAGCAGGCACCGTCACTGGCGAAGAAATGTCTCATGCCCAACCATGGTGGGATTAGAGGACTGTAAACTGACTACCCCCCGAGCTTCAGGGTCTACACAGTCTAAGAAAAATGGTACATGTTGTTCCAGCGGATACCGTATATTCCACAGCACAGTTGTATTAAATTGTAAAGCAGAGATGGGTGATCAATGAGTGGAACAGGCGGTCACAAGAGATAGTGAGTTCTCCTTCAATGGAAGTCTTCAAACAGAGGCTGGACAGACATCTACCTGAGATGATTTAGTGAATCCTGCGCTGCATTGAGCTGGGGATTGGACACGATGATTCTTGCGGTCCCTTCCAACTCTGGGAAGATTGAGCTGGGGGATCAGTGAAGACCACCACCATAGCAGCACAGGAATTGCAGGATTTAAAGGGAGTCTGTTACCAGATTTTTGCCAACTAATGTAAGAGCCACATAACGTAGAGACCATGTCACTGCTTTCAGCGATGTATCACTTACTGTGCTGCTTGCTACAGTTTTGGTAAAATCACTGTTTTTTTTCTGCTGCAGGTCTAGCAGATCTCTGAATATCGAGTCCTGTATAAATCCACCCACATCACTGATTGACAGCTACGGTGTACTCTGTGCATAGGCAGAAATCTGTCAGTCAGTGGTGGGGGCGGAGTTACAGAGAGCCCAGGAACATGGAGGACTACCCGGTAGCATGTATTCTCATCATCTAGTCTCCCTCTGATAAAACAGTGATTTTATCAAAGCAAGCAGCCCTATAAGTGACAGATTGCTGGAATCAGAGTCCATGTCTCGATAATATGCTGCTGTCAGAATAGGTGGCAAAAATCTGATGATAGATTCACTTTTAGAAAACAGGTAATAATTATTTAGATTTTATAACATTTAACGGTTTTAGGTAGTTTTTAGAAGATCCCAGACAATCCTTTAAAAGTGAAAAGAAAAAATAGGGCCCCACACCTTTAGTATTAAATTAAGGTACAGGTGCACAAATACGCTTTGTGGCCGATATGTATAAATCCCTTGTATGTGTATATATAAATCCTTTAAACCTTTAAAGGGAATCTGTCACTGTGGTTTTGCTAATGTAGGGCCACATACCCTGATTCCAGCGATGTATCACTTACTTAGCTAAGTGCTGCAGTTTTTATTAATATTTTTTTCTCTGCTGCAGATCTACCAGTTTTATGAATGCTGAGCTCTGTATAACCCCCCACATCACTGATTAGCTGCTTTTTGTCTACGCTGTGCATAAGCAGAAAGCTGCCAATTGACGGTGAGGGTGTAGTTGAACTTCATGGCAGCAGGTTTTCTAGTCCTCTAGTGTTAATGTCCTGCTGATATAACTGTGATTTTATAAAAACCACATAGAGCAGTACAGTAAGTGACACATCACTGGAATCAGGCTCTCTGTCACTATCACATGCTCCTGTCAGATTAGGTAGCAAAAACCTGCTGACGAATTCTATTTAAGACTTGTTCTTCCACTTGACACCCTTTAAAGAGCCATTTAGTGGTAACAGTTAAGCTGTTTCTTCTTACACAGATAATTAGGCGGATCCTCAAATCTAAACTGAACATATTATGTTGACTGTAAGTTGTTCAATCATTGCCTGATCGTTTCCTGCTGACTTATATCCAGCCTGTACTTTGCCTGTTGATCTTGACACCCATGATTAGACACCACTCATTTTTTTTTTACATCAGAAGGGAGTTGGTAAGCGCAAAATGTCTATTCAAATCAACCAAGTCCTCGGTGCGTCAATAGAGCGGCCGAGCAGTTCCGTGCTCCTTCCTATCTCCACCATCCCCCCTGGCTCCTGTAAAGCCAGAGCTGCTAATTAGAGGAGGGCAGTGATAGATGAAAAGCAATCAGTAGGTGGGAAGCCGCACTGAACCGCTGCGGCACGCCAAGGCTTCCCTGAGCACCTGTGCTTGGTTCGAACAGTCATTATGTGCTGACATATTCCCTGTAACATGGTTCTAATTGGTGGGTGTCCTCTGGCAGGCTTGGTGGGTGTCCTCTGGCAGGCTTGCTGGCTGACTGCTACTGCATGTCTGGGCCCAATTAGCCCACCTTATATAGTTTTGGGACTGTCTGGAAAAGTATCTTTTTTCTGGGCATGCCCAGTGCGATTTTGCGGATCCTGCCGGCGGATTCCGCAAAATCGCGCCCATTCTACCGCATGGCGGATTACGGCGGATCCGTCGTCATCCGCCATTTTGACGGCGAAAAAAAACGTTACAAGCTCCGTCCCCCTCAGACAGAATCCGCAAAGAATTTTGCGGATCCGCCGAATATCGGACGCAACGGACGACCATCCGTCAAAATCCGCCACTAATGTATCCCAATGGGGAAAATGGCGGATCCGCAACAAGAAAAAGCGGATACGCCATTTTCAAATTTTGGCGGATTTTGACTGATGGCAAAAAACTGAGGTGTGAAAGAGGCCTAGGAGATCATAGCTTCTTAACTCCAGAAATAGTAGTACACCTGTCCGCGGGTTGTGTGTTGTAATGGAGCCCAGCCATATTCACTTCAATAAAGCTATGCTGCAATACCAGGCACAAACTCTGAACAGGGGAGGCGCTGTTTCTAAAAGAAAGCAGTTATCTTTTCCTAAATTTGGACATCCCCTTTAGTATACCTATTACATAAGTCGAATAGGCTCATCTCGGGCATATACATGTACTGTGAGGCTATTCTAGTTCTCTTATAGGAGGTATAGAGGCTTCAGCTGGCCCACACAGGGCGACATAACCTGCTGAGATGCCTATTGTTTGCGACTGGCACACATTAAGCTCTGAGGCTGATGAATGTTGTAGTTGGAAAGCAGATGCCTTCCATCCCAATAGTCAGGATCCAGCCTTAGAAGGAACCCACTGCCATTAAACCTATTGTAACATATACTTGTAAGATCTGAGGAGCTTCTGGCCAAATGGTTAATAGAGGCCGTCAGAGCTTGAAATGATATATAATGGGAAAAGCTTTGCAAATATTCTCTTAGAACGAAGGGCAAGGCGGGGTGCCCTAAAGTACACTGTGTGTATCCATAGCAACAGCAAACTGTTGCCAAATCCACTCGGGATTGGCGCGGTGAGGCCTGGAAGAAGGCCAAGCTCCTGCCGGATGTGTCCTGTAATTCAGGATTTCTGGATCAGAATAGGGCAGGAAAGCCTGTGCAACGAGACAGGAGGAAAGGAGGGGTGCATGCTATTGTATGGGGAAAGGAAGCTCTCCTGGAGCAGAATGGTAGATTTTTACTAAGCTGACACTGATATCCAAATATTCTGGATGCAATACTACACTGGAAGGGGCAGGATGATAATAAACATTACACTAAAGCAATTTTGATAATGTATATAATACACTATGAAATAGATGTGACATCTACACTGACTGTTGTCACTGATTGGAGGATAGTAGATGATTGACAGGACTGTTCTGAATCATCGCCGGTAAATTCTGTACCTTCAGACCACATTTAGCACTTTAAGGTCAGAATGAAGGCCGCTCCGCTTTTCTTTCCAAGCCCTCTTCATTCTTGGACCACAAATCAGTATTAAAAGAGTTTCCCATGATAAGCAAAACAAAAGGGCTTCATCCAAAAACAGCGCCACACCTGTCTACATGCTATGTGTGGTTTCGCAGCTCAGCTTCTTCATTTCCGGGAAACTATGCAGTAATGCCAGATATAACGTCTGGACAGGTGTGCACTGTCCATAGAGTATATGGAGAATAAGTCATGCATTTCTTAGGCCACTTTTACAGGTTCAAGTACTGTGCTCGGATCGCAATGCTCGGTCCAAATTAAGCGCAGGGCGGCAGCCAAGGGTGAGGCACTAGGGATGAGCGAGCATACTCATGAGGGTTCGGTACTCGGCGAGTAGTGCACTACTCGCGGTACTCGAATCCTCGCGAGTATTTCACTACTCGCCTCACAATATTCGCAACAGCCCACACAGTCCCCGCACAGCACTACCCAGTCCCGCACAGCACAGCCCACCACAGTCCCACACAGCCCCGCACAGTCCCGCACAGTACCTGCAAAGCCCTGCACAGTCCCGCACAGCACGGCACAGTCTTCACACAGGCCAGCACAGCCTGGCACAGTCTTCGCACAGGCCAGCACAGCCTGGCACAGTCTTCACACAGGCCAGCACAGTCCCGCATAGCCCAGCACAGTCCCCGCACAGGCCAGCACAGTCCCGCACAGCACGGCACAGTCTTCACACAGGCCAGCACAGTCCCGCATAGCCCAGCACAGTCCCCGCACAGGCCAGCACAGTTCCGCACAGCACGGCACAGTCTTCGCACAGGCCAGCACAGTCCCGCATAGCCCAGCACAGTCCCCGCACAGGCCAGCACAGTCCCGCACAGCACGGCACAGTCTTCACACAGGCCAGCACAGCCTGGCACAGTCTTCGCACAGGCCAGCACAGTCCCGCATAGCCCAGCACAGTCCCCGCACAGGCCAGCACAGTCCCGCACAGCCTGGCACAGTCTTCGCACAGGCCAGCACAGTCCCGCATAGCCTGGCACAGTCTTCGCACAGTCCCCGCCCAGTCCATCTCAGTCCCCGCCTATTAATTGCATTTCCTATAGACTTAAATTGGACTCGCTGTACTCGTTATGAGTACCCGAGTATTAGGAGGTACTCGTAACGAGTACAGCGAGTCCAAATACTACAGTACTCGCTCATCCCTATGAGGCACTCATCTTCTCCTGTCAAGCCCAGGCGCGGCACATGAGAGTGGATCCTCGCCGGGTGTTGATGTTGTGAGGGCCTTACACTCGTGCAGGCCGCCTATAGCCAGTGGTGTTGGCTGGCCAGGACCATAGGTTTCAGAGTTCAATAAAGGAGCCTCCCATTCTAAAACACAGCCTTTACTGAATGGTAACTTGGTAAATGCTATGTAAGGGGTAGCGGGTACAAAGTCTTATGGACATTTCTTTCACAGTGTAAAGCATTTTCACACACAGAGTATCTTTCAACGGTAGTCTACTGCAGGGCTGGTGAAGCACCCTGTTTCACCCTCCGTCACAGCATAGCTTGTCGTCACAGTCCTGATCAGCAAGTCTTTCTACTGGCTCAGCGGTTCTGTGTCTTATTCCACTACTGGCATCCTGGATCTACCGCTCAGGACCCCCACTAGTGCCATGAACTGAGTCCTGCTTAGGTCCGTTCTCTTCGGCACTTAGCAAGGTAATAGTTTCTCATGACACGTCATCCTATCTAAGGACCCCTTTAGGGTAGAAAGCCACTCTATCTTGCCTTTGATCAGTTCCAGTTCACCATGCTCCCTTGTTTCTGAGTCTCCATTTTTTAGTAGTTCACCCAAACGGCAGCACTGCTCACAGACACTTCCTACTTTAACGTGACCTTGTCCCTATGTGACTAACTACAGGAAGTGGTCTCTTTCCCTAACACTAAGCCTCTCCCACTACGGGCTAGTCCCGAACATTAACTCTATCCTTACCATAACGTCACTTTCTAACTATAGTCACCATCTGATCCTACATATCTTATTTCCCCAAGTCCTAACCTATGCCTTACCTTAGACTTATCTTACATTATCACATCCTACACTATACATTACTACACATTACATAGGTAAATATCACATGACCCAATATATATACAAAAGTCCCAGGTCACTATACACATAACATGATTGGTGTCTTCAGGGGTAGGAACGTTACAGTCCAGTCCACATCTCTTACACAACCACTAGGTTTCCTGATATAAGGCATACAGTATATGTAGCAATTACCATAGCTCAGGTCAGTAGATCAAGTGTATAATATATATAAATTTATTTGCATTTTGCAGTGAGAAATAAATATTTGATCCCCTACCAACCATTAACAGTTCTGGCTCCTACAGACCAGTTAGATGCTCCTAATCAACTCATTACCTGCATTAAAGACAGCTGTCTTACATAGTCACCTTTATAAAAGACTCCTGTCCGCAGACTCAACTAATCAGTCACACTGTAACCTCTGCAACATGGGCAAGACCAAAGAGCTTTATAAGGATGTCAGGGACGAGATCATAGACCTGCACAAAGCTGGAATGGGCTACAAAACCATAAGTAAGACGCTGGGAGAGGAGACAACTATTGGTACAATAGTAAGAAAATGGAAGAAATACAAAATAACTGTCAATTGACTTCGATCTGGGGCACCATGCAAAATCTTACCTTGTAGGGTATCCTTGATCATGAGGAAGGTGAGCGATCAGCCTAAAACTACACGGGGGGAACTTGTTAATGTTCTCAAGGCAGCTGGGACCACAGTCACCAAGAAAACCATTTGCAACACATTACGCCGTAAAGGTTTAAAATCCTGCAGTGCCCGCAAGGTCCCCCTGCTCAAGAAGGCACATGTGCAGGCCTGTCTGAAGTTTGCCAGTGAACACCTGCATGATTCTGTGAGTGATTGAAGAAGGTGCTGTGGTCAAATGAAGCAAAAATTGAGGTCTTTGGCATTAACTCAACTCGCCATGTTTGGAGGAAGAGAAATGCTGCCTATGAACCAAAGAACACCGTCCCCACTGTCAAGCATGGAGGTGGAAACGTTATGTTTTGGGGGTGTTTCTCTGCTAAGGGCACAGGACTACTTCACCGCATCAATGGGAGAATGGATGGAGCAATGTACCATAAATCCTGAGTGACAGCCTCCTTCCCTCTGGCAAGACATTAAAAATGGGTCGTGGCTGGGTCTTCCAGCAAGACAATGACCCAAAAAATACAGCCAACGCAACAAAGGAGTGGCTCAAAAAGAAGCACATTAAGGTCATGGAGTGGCCTAGCCAGTCTCCAGACCTTTATCCCATAGAAAACTTATGGAGGGAGATGAAGCTCCGAGTTGCCAAGCGACAGCCTCAAAGTCTTAATAATTTAGAGATGATCTGAAAGAGGAGTGGACCAAAATTCCTCCTGACATGTGCGCAAACCTCATCATCAACTACAAAAAAAGTCTGACTGCTGTGCTTGCCAGCAAGGGTTTGGCCACCAAGTATTAAGTCTTGTTTGCCAGAGGGATCAAATACTTATTTCTTACTGAAAAATGCAAATAAATGTATATAATTTATATAATGTGATTTTCTGGATTTTATTTTTGATATTCTCTTTCTCAATGTTAAAATTACCCTACCCTTTAAATTATAGACTTTTCATGTCTTTGTCAGTTGGCAAACTTACAAAATAAGCAAGGGATCAAATACTTATTTCCTTCACTGTATACTGATCCATACACACATAAGTTGTAAAAAGGGATCTGTGTCTCTGATCCATGAGATTCCAAGCATGTCCTATTTCTCATCCATTTTGCAGATCAAACTCGTCCATTAAAGTCTAGGTTCCATCTGAGTCATCTGATTTTACATTGTTAAGAGTCAATGAATAAAGATAATTCAAAAGGTCTGTCTTCTTCATTAAAAAATGGATGAGAAAAAAATGTAAAGCAAATAGCATGCAACTATTATGACAGTGATGTAGAATTGTACAGGGTGGACCACTTATATGGATACACCTACCGTAAGTAAAATGGGAATGGTTGGTGATATCAACTGTTGGTGGCACATTAGTATATGGGAGGGGGAAACTTTTCAAGGTGGGTGGTGATCATGACGACCATTTTGAAGTTGGCCATTTTGGATCCAACTTTATATTTTTCGATGGGAAGAGGGTCATGTGACACATCAAACTTCTTGAGAATTTCACAAGAAAAACAATGGTGTGCTTGGTTTTAACATAACTTTATTCTTTCATGAGTTATTTACAAGTTTCTCTTTGTTTACAGCCATTGACATGTCGCCGAGGTTAACACGTGAGGAGCGGATAGAAATTGTGTTGATGTCTGGTGAATGCAGTACCCGGGTCATTGCAGCAGATCTCAATGCAAGACACCCTACGCAAGAAAACTGTCACCATTCCCATTTTATTTAGGTGTAGCCATATAAATGACCCACCCAAAAAAGTTTGCCTCATCACTGAACATACAATGTTCTGTGTAACCTGAAGGTCCTGTTCCAATTTTTGTTTTGCCCATTCTGCAAATTCAGTGCGCCGATCTTGGTCACCAACCATTCCCATTTTATTTAGGAGTATCCATATAAATGGCCCACCGTATAGTTCTAATGATGACTAATGCAGGGAAAAAGAGACCAAGATACCTCCTGTTTCTACATACTGTAGCGCTTAGAAGGATTCAGATAGTCAGTTTTTAATCATGTGATGTCAAAGACCTAATGGAAAAGAGAAGAATTAACTTAGTAGAAAGGCAAAATGAGCAATAGTAAGTATACAGTACTATATAACATGATAACTGCAATATATTAGGAGGATAAAAACTTTGATGGGAGGAGTGCTTCCCTTAAAAATGGATGAAATTTGGATGGAATTCTTTAGTTCAATGTATGCCTTTCCTGTGTCATCCATTTTACATGGACCCCCCATAGACTTTTACGACTGAGTCTGATCCACAAAACTGATGAGAATAGGACATGCTCTGAGTCTCAAGTACACAAGTCCCACAGATCAAACAGATGTGTGAATGTAGTCTAACTCAAATATTTCATCCATGTGGTTTGAGGTGTATCATCTTTAATTATGTACAAGTTAATTATGATGTTATGACTAGTAATTACCTCTTATGACCTAGGGGAAACATTTCAAACTTGTCCTTCTACATCCAATTAATGATCTGCAAATTCTTTCTGAATTACGTCAGACTAACTGCATTCAAGAGTAAGGCTAAGTTCACACGTACCGGAACTCTCGCGGAAATTACCACGAGAATTCCGGAATTCCATTCCGTGGGAAAATAGCATTTTAAATTCCCGCGATTTTCCCGCGGAAAAACTAGCATTTTGCAAGTGTATTTAGCTTGCAAAATGCTAGCGTTTTCCAAGCGATCTGTAGCATCGCTTGGAGAACTGATTGACAGGTTGGTCACACTCGTCAAATATAGTGTTTGACAAGTGTGACCAACTTTTTACTACTGAGGCTGCCTATGCAGCATCAGTAGTAAAAGATAAAATGCAAAAAAAAACCCAAAAAAATGGTGTTATTCTCACCTTCCGACGTCCCGCGCAGCAGTTCCCAGTAATCCTTTGCGAAAATGCCCGCGATGACGTCCGTTCTCGCAGGATCGCGATGTCTCGCGGTAATCGCGATGACGTCGCGCGAATGACCGCGAGACTTCGCGATCCCGCGAGAACGGATGCCATCGCGGGCATTTTCGCAAAGGATTACTGGGAATGAGAGCGTGGAGAGAGGCAGGAAGGCTGCACGGGACGTTGGAAGGAGAATAACAATATTTTTTATTTTAAATTCTATTTTTTACAGGGATATGGTACCCAAAGCCCGAAGGACAGTCTCCTCTCCTCCGGACCGTTGGTACCATCCGCAAATGTTCTGCTTACTTTCCGCATGGTGTGCACAGCCACATGCGGGAAGTAAGCGGAACAATGCATTCCTATGGGTGCGGGATCGCCGCGATTCCGCAAAATTAATGAGCATGCTGCGGTTTTTACCGCAAAGCGATTCCGCCATGCTGCGGTTTTTACCGCAAAGCGATTCCGCCGTGGTAAAAACCGCAGCATTAGCACAGCATTGCGGAATCCCATAGGAATGCATGGGATGCTTATTTTTGCGCGTTTTCACGGTAAAATCGCGCGGTTAAAACTGCCGCGAAAAAAAGCCACATATGAATTCAGCCTAAGTGTTCTATTTTATAAGGGGACATAAGAGGCTCGTTAAAGTCATCAGCTATAACAAGGCCGCAATATGAATAAAAAAAAACCCAAGTAAAGATATAAGAACCTTTTCAGGGAATCTGTAAGCACAAAATTACTTTTGAAACTAGCAGCTCAGTGCACCTTCACACCGACTTGTTTTCATCTTTCTGTGCCTTTCTCTGGGTCCTATAAAGCCAGAGATGTCAATAAAAGGCAAGGGAGGTGTAGACATATGGAAAGCAAGTAGGTGGTGGGAAGGTGCACTGAACGGCTCAGCTACGCCAATGGTGCAGCGAGTGCCTGGGCTTGGTTTGAACGGTCATTTCTCTTTAACTTAAAATGTTGCAATGATTAAATATTAAAATGTTAAAATGTAAATGATCTATGTTCAGAAGAAATGTTAGTGGAGATCCTATGTGCATTTTAAAAATGCCAAATTTCAAACTAACAATAAAAAGAATTACCTCACCACTGACTCAGACTCTAGTGCTAATGAAGATATAGTAGCTTCACCCAAACCGGTGGGTGCAACACAGCGCTCAGCAGCGGCCCCAGAGGAGGGAGAAGGGGAAAACAGCGGCCAGCGCAAAAGGAAGCAAGTCTCATGGGGACCGTCACAACAGGGACATTAGCGAATAATACTGTTGTTAATTTGTTAATACTGTTGTTAACATGTTCTCAATGATTCCCATTTGTCAGTTTTATCTAGGGGCTTACATTTTTGTGTCCCTGAAGATTTTGACCTGGTGGATTTTTGGATTGACTTGTTTAAGGCTTTGAGAAAGATACATTTGCATAAGATGTTTGTGTCTGGTGATACTTCTAGTCATTCAAGCTATTCAGGGGAAACCCCATGTATTATAGGCCCTTTGGGATTCATGGCAGGTAATAATGCATTATCTGATATCAAAACTGATGCTTTGGTGTTGTTAAGGTTAAATGAAGATGTGAACATGAGTGTTGTGTATGAAGAAGTATTAGTTCAAGCTTTCATAGGAGGACCTAGGTCTACATACATGCCTCTTACCTCCCCGGGTAATATAGTCGATGTTTTTGAAACCCAAGTCTTCAGGGATATGGAGGCTTTAATTTATCACAAATTGCCCTCAAATTTGTCTTCAGACGATAGACGAGCCATAAGAGATATCCAGGGTTGGTCTGATACTGTGGTTCGCTCCGGAGACAAAGGTGGAAATGTGGTACTCCTCACAAAGGAATACTACATAGCTGAAGCACATAGACAGCTAGCGGACACCAACACTTATTCAAAATTGGCAGCAGATCCAACAAATAAATTTAAAAATGATTTACGCTCTTTTCTGAGAAAGCAAGTGGAGAATAATATACTCTGCAAGAAAAGAGCGGAAAATCTATTGCCCGACTTCCCCCAAAAAGCACACTGGTATCACATACCCAAGATACATAGGTCTTTATCCCAACCACCGGGTCGTCCCATTGTGTCTGGGATAGGGTCTCTTACTGAGCCCCTGTCCCAGTACATTGATTGGCTTTTGCGCCCTCTCCTCGGTGAAATTCCGTCATATGTAAAGGACACGAAAGATTTGTTACACATAATTAGTGAATTTGACTGGCAAGATAATTGTCACTTGGCCTCTATTGATATAGAGAGCCTCTATACCAGGATCCCTCATAACATTGGAGTGGAGTCCATAAGACAGATTCTTCAGAGTACTGACAAGGATATGACAACAATAGATTTCTTCTGTGAAAGCTTGATGTTCATTTTGACACATAATGTTTTCAGATTTGGTGATGCTTGGTATAGGCAAACGGAAGGAACTGCGATGGGGACGCCAGTCACATGTACGTTTGCAAATTTATTTATTTCCGTTTTTAAAGAAAGTTTTGTGTACTATGTGAATAACCCTTTTCTGAAAAACACATCAGGCTGTTTATACGCTATGTGGATGATATCCTTGTAATCTGGGACGGCACTGAGTCGGAGTTTAATTCTTTTGTGAAGTATAGAAAACATAGAAAATAATATGAATATGAGGTTTACGTCCCAATTCGGGAGTTCTTCTTTGGAATATCTGGACGTAAAATTATTTATTGAGGATGGTGTGGTTCACACGGAGGTTTTCCGTAAACCTTCCGCATCCAATTAGCTTTTGCACTATGAAAGTGCACATCCACAATATGTTAAAAACTCCCTACCTTATGGACAATTTTTGAGGTTGAAAAGGTATAACACTAAAAGAGAGGGCTTTGAAAGACAGTGTGGTGTAGTAACCACTGTGTCCGCTAGGGGGTGCTGTGTGGAGGTTCCAGGAAAGAGGATGAATGGCAGAATATTGAATGGCCGTTAGGTATCTCAAAGTGGGTGGCTTTGAGATGGAGACTTATGTGTGTGTGATCAGGAAGGTCTTTGCTGAGATGCTGATTTAATATGAAATAGGGAGAAGTCTCCAGGTAACTAGAGAGTTGGGGGGGCCTGGTTACCTACAAACCCACCCAGGGGGTGTGTTTAAAGCACGGTTGTAAAGAGTTGGAAAATGCCTGAAGGACCTGTGATGAAGTCAGAGTCATGTGACCCAGTGGGCGTGACTATGAACGATATAATGTGGCCAGGGTGAGTCACAAGTGGTGAATGCAGGGACCTGGTTGGTCCAGTGTGGAAGGTTCTGTGCGTAGGACTGTCTCCTGGATAACAGCCTGTGTGTGGCTGTGTGTGTAATGGCTGCCAGAGCTTGAGAGTTCCCTAGAGGGATATGGACGTCTGCAGCCTGCATGAAGGAACCATGTGGAGGAGACCCTGACGTGGGTGAGATAACTTGGGGCTAGGAAGCCTGCACATTGAATACTGCATAGCCTATGTGACTGTAGGACATTGCTAACAGAGGGAAACTCTGTAATGGACGCTATGTTGATTATGCTGGTGAAATGAACTCTCTGTTGCTGTGATGGTTTATGATGGTGAATAAACCGCAAGGACTGTATTCATTTGATGGAAAATCCGTGCCGGATCTGGTTTTTGATCGCTGCAAGCGAGAATCCCCTAAGTAAATGACAGCGCTGCCTCACAACAGGCTCAGGATTTACATAAAAGATTTTCTGATAGGGGGTATCCCGATTCTGTTTTAGATTTGGCCAGGAAACGGGTAGAAGGAAAGGACACCGTATTGCCAAAAAATAAAAATCATGAGAAGAATCGCCAAAATGACGCTAAGCGTTTTACTTTCTGCTTTAAATTTGGTCCTATGGATAAGCAGATCAGGTCTGTGATAAGAAAAAACTGGCACCTGTTAGAAAGAGATAAAGACCTGGCAGAAGTAGTTCAGAGGGGCCCTCTTTTTGCTTGCCGCCGCAGTGCTAATTTAAGAGATCTGTTAGTCTGCAATAGAGTCAGGAGTGACAATAATAATTGGATGCGTTCAGGCATTCCTAAGGGTAGCTTTAAGTGCAATAACTGTCCTTTTTGTCCATTTAAACTTGTTGGCAATTCTATGAAGGTTGGTGCCATTCAGCATGAAATTCGTCAGTTTATTTCTTGCAAAACCTCATTTGTAGTATATATTCTTTTCTGTCCGTGTGGTTTTTTCTATATAGGTAAAACAATTCATCCCCTTTACATTAGGTTTAGAGAGCATTTTCATTCCATTTCATCTGGCAAAGGAGTCCCCCGTTTGATCAACCATATTAGAGAATTCCATGGTGGTAAGGCAGAATCGCTGCGGTTTGGGGTTTAGAAAGGGTTAATCCTCCCAGTCAGGGAGGTAATCATCGCAGGCTCCTTCTGCAAAGAGAAGCTAGATGGATACTGCGGTCCAATGCAACAGGTGCGTTGGGCTTGAATGAAAGGGTGGACATGTCCGTTTTTCTCTGAAGTTACTGTAATTTGTGCTCTTCAAGATTTATAAGTTTTGCTTTTGTTTTTAACTGTTTGTGCATATGTTGATTTTAATGTTCTATGCATTCACTCTGGTAAGTAAGAGTGATATTGTCGGCTGTCAGGAGGCGGTGCTCCACAGGTGTGTGGTTATAGGCACCTTTCTCCTGCCGCTTGCCATTAGGACCTATTATAGCGCTGGAGCGCAAAACGGCCGTCGTCCGCACTCTTTGCATTGCCCCCAAGCTCATGCATTTTTTTCCATGAAATAAAGACTTCTACTTTTGGTAATGGTGAGTGCCATCCTTTTTTCTTTCATTGTGCTATTGGCTTTTGTTATATTTCTTCAGGATTGAGCACCCGTTCCTTGGGGTATGTGGCATTCATATAGTGTGTGAAGGGTCTCTTTAGATTTGTTTAAGAGACCACGGTGGTGCAGCGGTGCCGAATCTGTTTCTCTTTTTTGAATCTTTAGACATAAATTAAGATATTTTTGGTGGCTGTCATTCACACGTTGTGGCTGCCTTGCTTTTTTTTGCAATACAACTGAATTGTTTCTTTCAGAGATATTGGAAAATTGTGGCTAATGTCATGATCCAGGCCGGGTTTTGTATCCTGTCTCTCACAGTCTGATCATGTCAAGGGTTAACTTTTCTCTGCTTCATTCTGGCTTCATGCAGGCTATTTCTCTCCACTGCATCCTGCAGCTGGTGTCAGTTAGAGTTTCTGCCTATGGCATGTGTAGCTGACTCTGCTTGCCCTGATTTCTCCTGCTTTTGCTTACTGTACCGCTGTCTGATTATCCCCCTCTTCCTGTCCCGACTCTGTGATCCCCTTCGTGTTTTGACTCTCTGGTATTTAACTTGGCTTGGACTCTGACCTGCTGTTTTGTCTCTTGTCTTTGGCATATCCGCTCCTGACCGGAACCGACCCTTTTGGCTTGTTTCTGACTCTGTGTTTGCTTATTCTTTTGGTACTGCGCTACAGACTAATATTGACCCGGCTTGTTTGACTATTCTGTTTTTCACCTGGTGGTGGCCTCGCTGCTGTGCTGCAGGTCTGCTCTTGCTGTGTGCCGTCCTCCCTCCACTCCATTGCCATCTAGTGGAGCTTGCTTCTACCTGCATTGCAGCAGCGTGACAGCTAATAGATGCAGCTGCAACTTGTGAACGTGCCGCAGTTACACATTTCGAGCTGCAACACATCCTAGTCACCTGTCATGATAAGTTGCAGCCTAAGGAAACATAGCTTCATGTTCATTTGTAAAGCTGTATTGCTAACTCAATCTGATATCTTTAGACTAGGGCACAGGGACTGACTGAGCATACAGCAGGACTGAAGCTGGAGATTAAAAAGAAAACCCTTGTGCTCAGTTTTTTTTTCTCCTGCTACAGTCCTGATCAGTGACTAAATGAGCATACCAGATATAAATTAATTCACGAGAAGGAAAACTCATTAGTTCACCAAGGCAGTGTTACCAAAATATTCAGGGTGCGGTGCACGAATAAACACCAGGCCGGTTATGGGTCAAGTCAGAAGGCAATAGAGGACCGGTAGTGAAAAATGTGAAAAATGTCAGGGAGACACTGGGTTTAAAGTGCATAGACCCACTATCTCCCTGACATCTTTCATGTTTTTATATTTTCATTCATTTTCATTTTTTCCAAATTAATGTGAAGTTCTATCCACTACTACAGCGGTTGCTGGATTACCATTCCACTTTTGCTTTCCATGTTTGTTCACGGTGTTAAGCCTCTTGAGCAGTTTTTCTTTAATTGAGTTCTGACACATGACTAGGACAGTTTGCAGTTTGAAATTTGTGATGATGGCCATTTTTATCACATTCTCCAAGAAACCCTTTAAGCTTCCTTTAATGATATTGAAACTGCTGTTAAGTATTTGGTAGTTTAGTGTGGCTAGAATAACAAGTTAATAAAAAGATTTCACAGACCATGTGAAAAAAATAATTATAAATAATAATGTTAGTAACTAATTCAGTAGTGCAGCTTAAAATAAATAGTCTAGCTATATTTATCTACAAATGGGTAAGTATCACTGATGTTCTTTTTAATTACAGATAAGAATAATGTTGAATTAGATACGCTAGGCATAAATAAATATAATTACCTTCATTAAATATGCGAACACTCTTTTCTAATATCTCACTTCCATGTTGAGATACCGTCACTTGACATGACAGCCCAAAGTTTGGGGCTGCACTACAGCCAGACTCTGATGACAATAGGTTCCCCTTCTGGTTACATATTTTTATCACTGTATTTGTTGCTGTCACTGTGTCACGATCCATTTTTGGATCTGTGGCAGATCTGGCTTTTTTTATTAAAATTTTTTTCCTTTAAGGCCATCGGCGGGTTAATGTCAGTTTTTTCCCCCCGCTGGTATAATTACATTGCTGCTGAGTTTGCTGATACAGGTGGTGACCACTCCCACATTCCTTTAAAAGGTCACCTGATGCATCAGCTGTCTGTTGGTGATACAAGTCCTTTCAGATACCAGCCGTGCTGAGGACAGAAGGTTGCTGGTGCAGTGGTGCTTCATCTGAATGCTGTGATCTGGTGCCTTACTCTGCTGTGTGGTGCATTGCAGCAAGTGTTGTTTTTGTGTTTCCTATTCCCTGTGGTGTTTGTCTTACCTTATCTTGTGTTGTCTTAGTGCAGCAGTGGGACCAGCGTCTTCACTTGCCAATTCCCTACTTAGGGATAGGAGTAGGACAAGTGAGGGTTTAGGTATCCTGCTGGCTACGGGTTGAAAAAACCCATATAGGGATGGTAGTAAAAGCAGAGCACATCCTCAGGTGAGTGCGGAAGGTGTCCATTCCCTCGTTCCCTATCACAGGGCCCACCTGGTGTGTTTTTGTTTTGCCGTTTAGTGACTGACCGATTGGTGGGTCGTGTCAAACTTGGCCAGTCACTCAGTGACGCAATGAATGAAAATAAGAACAACATTGAACGTATTAGAAATCTATAATCCTAATCCAGTAGTGCAGTATCAGGCTTCATCTGAATAAATTAATGGTGCAAGTTGTCTCTTCAGAGCGGAAGAGGACCAGAACTCTAGCGCCACCTATTGGAAGTAGCAATTCTAACAGTCAATGTCAACCCTTTAACGAGCCTTGTCACATGACTTAGGATAAAAGCCAAAACCAGAAAAGTGGTGTAATTTTTTGATTGTTTTGCTCTATACTTCTCCTTTGTGGAATGATATAAACGGTGCAAAGTCAATATAAAAGACATTTCAGGAATGGTATGAGTGCTAATATATCATTAATATAAACACTTCACATTTAGGTATGTCAGCTGAGTAACGTATTGCTCTATACCTTTGATCTTTTTTTTATAATTGCTGCATATTTCTAAATCTTTGATCACAGTTTATTTCAAATTCCTGGCAACTACTTGCAGCAAAAAAAAAAATCTGGTTCCCGCTGACCAGCAGGGAGGAATACTTTCAGTGGGAAATTGTCAGGACTCTCCAAGTTACTAAGAGCACTGTAAGCTTGACAGTATGAAGCTATATGTTGCTGTAAATCATACAAAATAAATAGAATTTCTTACATGCATTCTCTGTTGTTTGCAGTATCTACAGTTGCACTGATATATCCCACCCACAGTCATGTACATAGAAGTTATTGGAAAGTATGATTTTCAGATTGTAAGCCATATTTACTAAGCCTCACTTACTTTTTGCAACACTTTTATAAAATAATGGCATATTGGTTTATATTCACAATGTGATATGACAACCAAAAAGGTAGAGGTGAGTTACTGCCGGTCAGACAGAGAAACCTGCGTCTTGGAGATGTACCTATATTTTTATTAATATGTCCCATTATCTGTAAATTGTAATCAAACACAATGGGTAGAAATCATTAGATCAAAAGGCTTATCATGTTTTGGGGGTTTAGGAATACTGCTAAGGCTTTTGAAGCCGAAAGTAATTTTTTTTTTTTTTTTTTTTTTAATATTGCATTTTTACTTTTGATTTATTTGGATGCATTTACACTATTGTTAATGAGCATTCATTGCTCCCAATGATTTCTAAGCTTGCTTTAAAAATATTTCTTCTCTGCAGCACATTGAGAACAATGACAGCCTACATGCACAGACTGATCTATATACGTAACTGGCTGTTCTGTGAACATGGAAGCACAACTGGTCTGTGGTCTGGCTAAACAGGCTATTAAATGACCGGCAATTGCTTCTATGTATTCGATTTGTAGATTCATTTAACAGCGACAAATAAACAGTGTAAATCGACTTACCGTAAATATTAAATATTTTTTAGGGATTTTTTATTGGTTAAACCAAACCAAGAATTGAGTTGAGTTTTAGCAAAAGAACACTGATTTGAAACAAATCAAGTGCTTTAACGGGATAAATGTCTAGAGTCCATTCCGTTTGCTCATGAGTAGAGTTGAGTGAATTTTTCAAAAAATTTGGTTCCGATTTTATGATCGTCAGCGAATATTGGTTTTGCAATATTCGCCAAACACAGCCGAACGTTATTGGAGTAAATGGGAGTAGAAATGACTGAATATGTTCGGAAACGGTCATCAAACATAAATTCGGCACTAATAGGGTACCAATATGGCTCAAATATGGCAAATTCAGATTTGGCGACCAATTCTGCACATATTTGCTCAACTCTACTCATGAGTTTACATGTGGTGGGCATCAAGAGGTTAAAAGAGCTGGTTCGCTATTACATGTTTCATATAGATGCTATATAATGTATAATGTTTGCCATTTACATGGTGTTCAGTAACAATGCAGTGAAGACTTGTGACAATTTTCTCTGAAGCATGGCATCTGGTTCTTACAGTGAGAAATGTACACATCCATGTAATGAGCTGCAGGACACACACGCTCAGTCACTATCCCCAAATCTACGTCTAGGTCTACTGTAGTGCAGCCAATGGAAATAGCCATCTGCCTTACATGCTAATTCTATTGGTTGCTCTGCAGTAAACACATGATGACTGAGCATAGATCGTGCAGTGACTGGGCATGTGTGGACAAATCAGAGAGATTTGTAAAAGTTGACCAATCGGTGCTTACATGGATATAGAATACTGTACCAATTACAGCGACATACGGTATGTAACTAATGTGTCAACTAGGCTCAGTATTTTACTTCAAGAAATGGAAGACAAATTGGCAACTTACTTTGATGCAAAGAAGAAAGTTCTACAGCTGTATTCCAGTTAAAATAGTAAGTTTTATTTCAATGTGTTAAAGAAGTAAGAAATCTTCACGTATATCCAAATATATCTTTTTTCCTTTACTGACGCGTTTCAGACTGTAACTCATATCTGTGTATAAGAACTGAGTTACAGTCTGAAATGCGTAGAAAGGAAAATATATGTTTGATTATACTTGAAGATGTCTTACTGTTAATATATTGGAATAAAGTTTACTATTCATCTGTAATGCAGCTGGAGAACTTTCTTCTTTGGACCCTCGTTGTGCCATACCAGGCAGGAGTGGCTTTCTCCATGCCAAGAATCTCACGGTAATCTTCACAAGGGTGGGCTAGTTTTTTCCTATATCACTGTTCCAACTCTCTCTGATGTTCTGAACAGTGGGACCCAGAAATAGGTAGAGAAGCCTTACATACATTTACATTGCTTGAGAAGAAAATCGTAAATTCCATTCCCAAACTGAATACCACCAGCTACTTGTCCTCGGCTGAACCTTAGTTCCACCATTACTTCACAGCTAGTAAAGCCACACCAGACTGACCAAACAAAACGCACATCGGCAATAGTTTATTACATGCCAACTGAAAAGCAGCAACCTGTCCAAAGATGTGTATCACTCCGAATGTCACAGATCAGATTGTCCTATGACGCCATTGTACACTTTAAGAATAATATTGACAATTAAATCAGTAATAATTAACCACAAGTCAGTATACAGTTCCCTACTGGGTGGTTTTAACTGTTGTGTAACTTTTTGTATTTAATCACATGGCATTCTTTATACAGATATTTAACCTTTTTTTCATCACTCCCTAATCGTGTATCTTAGATAAAAATGAATAAGGTAGGTTAGATAACAGAATTCTGGGAGCTGCAGTTTTTTTTTATGGGGGCAGGGCTGTCAACAGCAATTTGGATTGACCATGAAATTTTTATGTATTTTTTCATTTATCTGTTATTTTTTACTCATTTATTTTACACATTGTGCTCAAAGGTTCATAAAAGACCTTGGAGGGACATTTACATATGGAAATATTTTTATTTTAATCTTCTTTCTCTTGTAACTGGGGCTCATATATTAGCCTCTTACTTTAAATACTTAAATAATATTGTGGGTTTTTTTTAAAAAAAAATGTAACTGCATCAAAATGGCGATGGCGGCACATGCGCAGTAGCATCTTTTGCTTGCTGATAGATGTTACTGCGCATGCGCCGCCGCTGTTTTGCCGGACCCATTTTTTTTTTGCCCCAACAGTGCAGTGCAAACCACAGTTAAAATGCTATTGCATATGACAAAAGTCACTCATGTTGGACATTTTCTGTAACTACTACAAAACTTTAAAGTGATGAGTACATGGGACGAGTTAACCTTTTGCTGTGAAATGTCACATATTTATTATTGCATTTCTATATAAAAGTTGAAAAAAAGTCCTAAATATAATTTAATTATTTCTGGAATTTCAGTTCAGATGCCTGTAAGTGTATTTTTTTTATTTCTTGTATGTGATCAGATATTTTTCCAGCTGCAAAACTTTAGCTCTGCTAGACCTTAGTCATCAATGCGCTTGGGTCAAGGCTTACTGTTGCCTCCAAGCACAGTTTTGTTTGCTGTCTAGCTGTGCTGTGATGGCCGATGTTGCATTACAATCTCATACCAGCGCTATGGGGTGCCCAATGTTTGTTTGTTGCTGTCCTATGAGGTTTTCCACAGTCTTTGTATAACTATGTATTGGTCTCTTTTATCTTTCTATAAGAAAATTTTCTTTATGACCCAAAGCAGCCAATCAGATCTCTGCTTTCATTTTGTAAACAGTTCACGTGAAATGAAAGCTGTTCTGTAATTGGTTGCTATGATCAACAAACAGGTTTCTTTTAGATAATTGTGATAAACGTGCCTCACTCTGCAAAAAAAATCACATGGCCAGCCAGGCATTTAGCCTTCAGGGAAAATGTAGGATTATGAACAGCCTATGACAGGTCCAACATTTATTTTATTGAAGAATCTGCATCAGAAATCTAAGGATGACTCTTGGATTTACGTCATGGATCTATAGCATGAATGTACTTGTCGTTTGGTCCCATTATTTAATGCAAAATTCAGAGAAATAATGCTCATTATTTCCACAAATGTTTCTTTTCTGCTCCGTAAACAAAAATGAGCCTGGATTTTTTTCTGGAGCAAGTGAGACCGTACTGGGCATGGCAGAAAAGGGAGGCCGACATAACAGGGTTAGGAAGGAATATTAAGTGAAAAAGGTGGATTAGGAGCAGGAAGGATTAAAGTAGTAGAGAAGACTAATGTGAGTCACCTGTGGAGGGTGGACTTGAGCGAGAGGGGATAGCAGGGGGGTATATAATGGGATGACTGGGAAGAAAGCAGCCATTTTTTGCACATCCCTGAGGACAGAACAATCTTCATTACTCATCACTCACAGGATGACTTTAGAATGGAGTCCATGGACGCTGTGCTTCGGCAATTGGGAATTACTGCCAGAGTCCTGGGATCACATTGGCTGCAGACATCCTTCCAGAGCATGCTTCAGGGGGTCGGTGGTGACCAAACTTAGTCACCTCTTGAAGTTTGACGGCTGTGAACGGCTGGGCCTCCTGCATGCCTAAACCCTGAGGTAACCCCCTGGGTCTAGCGCCTCATAAAAAGCCCCTGGTGCCTGGACCAGGAGCAGTGGGGGGACCATGGCTCAGAGGCATCATCCCAGTGAGATGAACATGTTATTGTACACAGGGTGGACCAGGAGTGGAGGTCACATCCTGTGACCTACCGGCAGCAGGAGTCAAAAGGGCAGCAATCAACTGGCCCCACCCCCAACAGCCACAACATGGCTGCACTGGTCTTCCAGCCTGGCAGTGGGGGCTCTGCGAGAGAGCAGAGAAGCCCTTCCGCAGCACGAGACAAGGGACAGCTTCACCAGGATTTAGTAACTGCACCTGCCTAGGACACAGCACCCAGGTTGCTAGGTGAGAACTTTCAAAACTTTCCTTAAAGCACTCCATTACCCACTCCTATAAACAGAGGAGTAGGGGTTTTGTCTGAGGGGGTCAGCAGAGGCAAGAGTATATTGTTATAGGAATTGGAAGCAGTATTAGGGTCTGGGGGGTCACATGGAGGAGTATCACCGGCAGTTGCATGGACTGGCGCATCAGGTTTGGGAGTGGGGCGCCGTGTGTTGCGGATTTAGGTCTTAGGGGTCATAATGTAGGATGGAGGAAAAGTTTAACCAACAGGGATGGGGGGGTGACCCGCTTCTTGCCGCCGACAGACACGAAACTGAGACAGAGGTTGTATTCAACAGGTCCGTTTTTATTGGCTGTCCTTATGACAACCACCGCAGCTCATGACAGCAGTTTACACTTCTCTGTGTACAGGCCTGGGTGCCTTCACTTCCTTTATTATAATCGTGGCGTCCTCTGTGGCTCTTTTCACTGTGGCTGCCCTAGGCCCATCCACCACAGCGTTTCACCAACCTGAGTACACCATCCGTCCAATACCCACAGACCGTCTTCGTCTGCAGCTACCTTCCTCTGGGTCACCCCCCGTGATGGCCTCAACTGTCATTTCTCTCTGGAGCCTTTCTACTGTCTCTATCTCCGCAGCAGAACCTCCTCTCAGGTGTGCTCCCCTCACTGACTGGACCTTCCAGAACCTTCCCTCAGCCTTTTATACTCCCAGTCCTGGTAGCTCTGCCCACTATCACCTGACAGTTTCTCTGACCAATGGCAGTTATTCAGCCCCACTCGTACACTCTCCACTGCCCTCTAATGGTCAAACTATAATACGGCACCCTTTCTCTTTATTTCGGCGCTTTCACACCTACACTGCTCTATCCCTCTGCCTTTCACTACAGGCAGATCTGTCCATCAGTCCAACTTCCCTACACTGGGACAGATGTATCGGAATCGGTGGTTACAGCGGAGAATGGCACTGGGGAGAGGTCTGCAGCTTAGGTGCAGTTGACAGTAGAAAGGGAGAAAGAAAAAGAGGATACGATTAGGCTTGATGATGCAGCTAAAGGGGAAGTCTATATGTGCTTCTGAGAAGCTGCTAGGGGCTAATTTAAAACAGGAAATAAGAGAAAAAATATGGAAAAATGAATATGTTGATATTTTTCACTTTTACCTTTGCATTGTTTTAGTCTATATAAAGTTAAAATGGATGACACTAAAAAAAGGATGAGGAAAAAAGGAGGTACTGTTTAATTTCATGTACCTTCTCAATTTGGCTGCATGTATTCGCCATTTTGGCTAGTGTGATGGGAGAAAAAGCACTGAAAATTGTTTGGCGCTGTTTTGCTACATGGACGCTATCGGGGAGGCATACAGGGTATATGGGGGGTCAATGGTGAAAAGCGGTGCAGTCCAACTTTTATTGGGATCATAAAAAAAGCAGTTTGTGGTTAAAAGTGACTACACCTAATAGGTGAGGTCATGGCAGCCAGTCCTTTCTAAGTAACACAAAGACAGCCAGGACACTCGGTGGCTAGGCAAAAAGGACTGTGCCTCATATTTAATCAAGGAGCCTGCAAGTTTGGAGCTAAGTGCAAATTCAAGCACAAATGCTCCTCTTGTGGTGGGAGTCACAGTGCATCAAAATGCTTTAGGGGAGGGAAAAAAGGGGGCGATAGTTCTGAAAAAAGGAGTGACACCAGTTCGGCTGGCAGAGATGCAACATTTTCTACCACTGGGTTGTTAGAGGAGGGTTTTCAAAATGGTTTTAAAATTCCATTTCTTGACGAAAAAGTAAAGTCCATGTATATGCCACGCATCCTGGTATATGCCCCCTATAGAAAGAAAAGAAAAACATTGCTGCTCACCTTCCTTCCTCTCCCCTGCAACGTCGTCTTTTGAAGCTAGCAGCTGATTTCAGTGTCCAAGCAATGGGAAGCGCATGAAGTCACTGCCACTCGCCCAGTTGCGCGTACGTCAACTGCTGGCCTCTGGTTGGTCAGCAGCGTGTATTGCGGTGCACAGATCCGGCAAGTTTGTGCGCTGCAATACACGTAGACTGGATGTGTGCCCAAGGAACTGAAGTAAGGGCTGGCGTCGCGGGGCCCCTCGCCCGCTGATGCGGAACAGTGATGTGCGTGCCCACAGAGAGGGCTCTGCGTGCCTTCTCTAGCACCTGTGCCATAGGTTCGCCACCGCTGATCTATAGTGTACAGAGCCGCTTTGACACTTACGGTACATTTGAGGGAAGAGAACAAAAGTTTATTGGCCCTGATGTGTTAAAAGTCTGCTGTATCTTTTGCTATAGAGTTTTGACAAGAGTTTCACCATGCAGGTGTTGTCCAAGATTAGGAAAACATGTCTGGCTACTGTCTTCAGCATCACACCGGCCTGCAGGCTGTGACTGGTATTGCAGACCTACAATATTTATTTCAAAATATTTATTTCAATAGGTCTGAACTGAAATATCAGACACACCCAAAGACACGTGTCCTGACGCTTGTGGAATAGAATGCAGCCTTGATTTTCAACTCTGAACAACCTCTATAAGGAAGAAATGTATATAGGACGGTGCAGCCGTTTGGGATCTTTTTTTTTTGTTTCAGTTTGAGGACAGATTCCAACAGGAAAAATAGCAAATAGGTTAAGGTAAAAATACATATAAAAAAAAATTAAAAATAAAGTGCAGTGTTCTTAGTCTAATAGGGCACCTATAGACTATATGTCATAGACAAAAAGTGTGACATGCTTTATCATAGTTAAAACTTTTGTACACCCTTTTCTCAGTTGCAAAAGACCCCATGTGCTACCTTGACTCTGCCACCATCAAAACTGCAAAATGTCATAAGTGGAACAAAAATATGTGACTACTAGTAGAATACTGACCGAGGAGAAGGCACAGCTGTATGTTACATATATATATATATATATATATATATTTATATTTAGAAGCCTGAGAAAGGTGACATAACCGTGTGGCCATTTACATCAGGGGCAGGGTGTGTTCTCAAATACCTGAGTGCATGTTTGTATTGCTCTTTCCTGATTATTCTGCTGTACGCCTGATTACAGCACGTAATCGCATACTAAACCCAAACATCTGGTACAACAGGTACATTACATAGCTGTTACCTGCTGCGGCATTACACTATTACAAGGGCACACCAATGGCAGACTTTTTATTGATTTACAGATAACAGAAAAGAACATTTAAGGATAACCTTACCTTTTATAAAGGTGTTTTCCAGACTTGTAAAAAAATGTATTTAAATGGGGGTTCTCATCTCGAGCTGCTTGCTAGGTGCTTTTTGGAACTCCCACAGCCGGCATTCATTTTGCAGTATTTCGGTAGATAATATAATAGATATACCATTGACCTCAAATGACCGTTAATATGATAATTCGCAAAGAAGGAGAAAATGGAAAGCGGCGATCCGACTTACGTAGTACTTCCATCAAATAATATGTTTAAGCAGATAAACCTGCTCCCGTCCAAAGTAGGTTTAAAGGGATTCTCCAACCTCAAATAAATTGTTTAAAAAATGTTAGTTGTCAATGAAATATACCTTTATCTAATATACTGTCATTAAAGGAGTTTTCCCATGAACAAAAGTTAATTTTAATTAATACACCTTGGAATAATAATTTCCACAATTGGTTGTGTTTAAATAAAATGTTCCTGTGCTGAGATAATCTTATAAATGTGCCCCTGCTGTGTACTGTGTAATGGCTGTGTCTGACCATACAGGGACATGGTCTGATCATACCACAGCTCCTGGGGGGGGGGGGAGAGGATACAGACAGGACACAATGAGATCACAGCTAATTCTTTCTTTGAAGTCAAACTTTGTTTACAAACAGGCATTGAAATGTTTCACCTCACAGAAAGAATCTGCTGTGATCCTCTGATGTCCTGTCTGTATACTCTGTTTTGCTTCCCCACTGCCCATGATCTTTGGTATGATCAGACCATGTCCCTGTACGGTCAGACACAGCCATTGCACAGTACACAGCAGGGGCACATTTATAAGATTATCTCAGCACAGGAACATTTCATTTAAACACGTCCAATTGTGGAAATTATTATTCCAAGATCCATTGATTAAAATTAACTTTTGTTCATGGGTAAACCCCTTTAACCCCTTAACGACCACCGATACGCCTTTTAACGGTGGTAATTAAGGGTACTAAAACCACAGCGCCGTTAATTCACCGCGCTGTGGAGAAAGTACATAGCGCCCCCCAGTGTTGGATTTTCTCTGGGGTCTCGGCTGCAAGGGGTAGCCGAGACCCCAGAGAACATGAATCGGTCGGTTTTTACCGACCCCGCTTTTGCGATCACCGTTATTAGGCCGGGATCACACTTGCCATTTAAACGGCCGAGTTTCGCATGGTAATACACGGCGCTGCCGCCGGGACTCAGGAGCGGGGCGTGCGGCCGCATAGCAATACATGGAGCTGCACGTCCCGCTCCTGAGTCCCGGCGGCAGCGCCGTGTATTACCATGCGAAACTCGGCTGTTTAAATGGCAAGTGTGATCCTGGCCTTAACCCTATAACGGCGACCGCAAAAAAAAAGCCGCGATTTTACATTTAATTTCTCTTTCCTCTGATGTGATCGCACATCAGAGGAGAGAGAAATAGGGTCCCCGATCCCCCCCGGTACCTCTCCTTGCGAGCTCTGCCGTGTGGTGAAAAAGTGGTTTACCCCCACATATGGGGTATCGGCGTATTCAGGAGAAATTCTACAACAAATTTTGTGGTTGATTTTCTCTTTTAACACTTGTGAAAATAAAAAAAAATTGGTTCTGAAGTAAATTTTTTGCAAAAAAAAGTTAAATGTTAATATTTTCCTTCCACATTGCTTTAGTTCCTGTGAAGCACTTAAAGGGTTAATAAACTTCTTGAATGTGGTTTTGAGCACCTTGAGGGGTCTAGTTTTTAGAATGGTGCCACTTTGGGGTATTTTCTGCCATATAGACCCCTCAAAATGACTTTAAATTTGATGTGGTCCCTAAAAAAAATGGTTTTGTAAATTTTGTTGTAAAAATGAGAAATCACTGGTCAACTTTTAACCCTTATAACTTCCTAACAAAAAAAATGTTGCTTCCAAAATTGTGCTGATGTAAAGTAGACATGTGGGAAATGTTATTTATTAAGAAATTTGTCTGACACATCTCTCTGATTTAAGGGCATAAAAATTTAAATTTTTAAAATTGCAAAATTTTCAACATTTTTGCCATATTTCCATTTTTATCATAAATAAACACAAGACTTATCGAAGAAATTTTATCACTAACATCAAGTACAATATGTCACGAAAAAACATTCTCAGAATCAGCGAGATCCATTAAAGCGTTCCAGTGTTATAACCTCATAAAAGGACAGTGGTCAGAATTGTAAAAATTGGCCTGGTAATTAAGCTGCAAACTGGCTCTGTCACTAAGGGGTTAAGCATTTCAACGCCACCCTTCTGCCCTCTTTTCTATGCCGGAAGTTCTATAGAAACGTTTGCTATCTTGGCATGGAAGAAATTGCTCCCCTTTCCTTCCTTGTTGAGATGTCATCAGATCAGGTAACCAATCAAATTTAAAATGACGAGACGGAACCCAATGCATCCTGGGAGCTGTGATCACATAATAATCCCTTTCATCACCTGATCTGATGGCAACAAAAAAGGAGGGAGAGTAGTTTCCAATGTGTCAAGATGACAATGGACCACAGAAGTTCAGGAGTACACCCAGAGAAGATGGCTGTATAGATGAAAGCAGCTGACATTTTTAATTACAGGGAATCTAATAGTTCCCCCATGCCTTGCAACCCACCAGCAATTGTATATTTCTTGCTAAATACCCTGCCTAACCAGCCCTTTATAGTGTTTGACACAAACTCTGCTTTTCATATGCAACTTAAACTTTTGACTACTGGGTATCAGACTGAAGGGGGCTGAATACAAATGCACGTCACAATATTCAGATTTTTTAAATAATTAGAAAACCATGCATCACTTCCTTTACACTTCACAAATACTTGCTACTTTGTGTTGGTATATCAGATAAAATACCAATAAAATACATTCAAGTTTGTGGGTATAGCATGAAAAGATGTACAGGGTGTGAATACTTTTTCAATGCACTGTATATAAATAGGGTGTGTATTGTGTTGTGCTAGACACTTCCTTTTAATTACGTCGACTAATGTCGGTGAGAAATACATGGATGAGAGTTGGAGCGCCACATATTTGTGGCAGACGGCGGCATCTTCTAAGGCAGCATTCTTTTAAAAGTAAATTGGAGAATAATAGCTTTGCTATATCTCCCATGATAAAGAAGTTGGCATGTTTGTCCTGCAAACACAGTCACTCAGGTAGAAGTCAATCTTCAGATGACAGCTGGTAAAAGGGGAAAGGTTCATCAGTGACCTTGTAAGGAAATGCAAAAAAAACACAAAGATGCAGCAGCTTATATTTATTCACATAGAAGATTACTTGCTGCTTGCCATTTACAGGGAATGTGCCACCAGAAAGTTATCAGGTTTTAACATGTATTTTATAAAAAATGTTGGAACCTTTTTTTTCATATCACAATTCTGTATAAAAAAAATAGTAGTCTTGCAATTCCCCACTGGCCACTGGGGCTATGTCAGACTCAAGCTTCCTTTTCTTTCAGGAACAGTTTTCTGCAGGCTCCTTATCGTCAGAGTCAGGATTACAATGACTTTGACATCGAAAAATATTGCAAACACTTTAAAAAAGTGACAGCGTGGGATACACTGGATGTTTGGGCCCCCAAATCATTTGAATTGGGTCCGGATTAGGCCTGTTTCATACCTCCGTCATTGGCGGTCAGTTAAATCCGCCAAAGGATGAAAGAAACTGATCCGTCTCCATTTAGTGATGTCGGATGACATCGGACCATGTAGGAGAACGGATCCGTGGAGCGGCGTGATTTAAAGGGACCGCGGTCATCACGGCGGCTAGCGGGAGGTCGGTGGTGAGATCGGCGGCCGCGATCTCGTGGGAGGTCGGTGGTGAGATCGGCGGCCGCGATCTCGCGGGAGGTCGGAGGGGACATCGGCGGCTGTGAAATCGCAGGAGGACGGAGGTGACATCGCGGGAGGTCGGTGGTGGCCGCGAGATCGCGGGAGGAAGGAGGTGACATCGCGGGAGGACGGTGGTGGCCGCGACATCGCGGGAGGATGGAGGTGACATCGCGGGAGAGAGAGCTCCCGGAATGGTATTAAATGGTTAAAAGAGCTCCCGACCAGGCATGCACAGCTACAAATAGCGGTCCGCCAAGCCAAAAAAAGTTGCAGGGTCCGTTTCATCTGCTCGGGAGTCGCTAAAATCTTGGCAGATCCGTCAAAAAGTGGGTGAGACGGACAACCATCAGTCACAATCCGCCACTAACGTTAGTCTATGGAGGAAAAAACGGATCCACCCCTTTTTTGGCTGATCCGTTTTTTTTTTTAAAAAATGGCGGATTTTGACTGATGACAAAAACGGAAGTGTGAAACAGGCCTTACGGTACCTTTTTGTTAATGTTCGGCTGAACCCGAACATCCACAGCTTCGACCATCACTAACTATGAGTTATAAGAGTACAGATAATGTAGCGCCAACTCCTGTGCAGTTATGGGGTTAGCAGTCAGACATATTAAGAGTATGTTTGCACCAGGTATTTCTGCAGTGTTTTTTTTCTGCAGCAAAAGACAGAATGTTTGCAGGAATAATGCTGTAGAAAATAGGTCCTTTTGTGTGTGCATTTTTTATGTTTTTTTTCCCCCATTTATTAGGTGAAAAATGCTGCGAAAACACTGAAAGATTTGACATGCTGCATATTTCAAAAAAAATTGCGTAACTGTTCAAAAAAATGCAAGGAAAAATAAATAAGCGTGTGCATGGGATTTTAAAAATCTCATTTACTTTATTAGTACTGTGAAGCGTGAAATTTTTGTTTGAAGAAAAACATTCAGCAAAAAAGAGCGCTACAAAACATGGGCAATGTGTGATCATACCCTAATACTTCTAAAAATGAGAAGCAGAAAATAAAATATTTGCTTCCCTAACCTGAAAGTCATTCATAGCAACCTGTGTGAACAAGCTCACAGAATGAGTATGCTGGATGCTGACCAGACCCAGGATGCACATTTTTGGTTTTACTGTAACTTTTTTTTTTTTTACTGTACTTTTACATTGAGAATGCGTCATTCATGTTTTCTGGTGATGTAAGGAGATATTTATTTCACCTTTGTGCTTGTATATGTGATACAAGTTAACAATCAGTTTTGCCCTTAAGAATGTCCCAGAGGAGATGGAACTGTTACACTAGAGTCCTCTTTGCCCTTTTTAGATACAGTAGTCTTCTATTTGCCTTTTCTTTAATATAATGTAGACTATTTTCATGTTTTTTTTTTCCAGACCCCACTTCCTGATAGTGAATCTCTAGAGGAGTACAGCCACACTGTGAAACAGGTAACCCAGAGCACTTTCTGCACAAAAGCTTCCTCTGTGTAAATAATTGTATTCTGCTAGGGATGACTGCGAGAAATGGATAGGCCTACTGTACCTCCTGATTATTCATCTACACATTCCAATGAAAAAATGCATTGATGCCAACTAGTAGTAGAATCTCCTGGGAATGGATTCAGCTTAGCCAGTAAACCTAAGAATATCAGGCTTTAAATATTACAGGTCTCCATGCCTCTTCATTAAAGAATTACCGATCACATATAGAAACAAAATAGAAAAATTGCAGTGAACAAAACAGCCTTCCTCTCACTCCACTGCCTTCATGTCAAAACCAAAACTCTGACCTTCGTTTGAAAATCCCCGGGCATTCTGTGATATTCAAATGAAGCGTCTTCAGCAGGCAGAGGCTGTGGTTACTGCTGCAGACTATACCTCGTCCTGAAATGAAGCGTTACCAGTGACAATCCTTTCAGGGGCTGGCCTAGACCCTGTGCGATGTGCACAATGATAGTGTGATCTCGCTGGCTCAGCAGTAAAGAGTGAGTGTTGGCAGCAGATTATTCAGTATACCCTCCAAGCCTGTGACAACAGAGCTTCTTTATTTAGGAACAAACAGGAACAATATATGATAAGCTTAATAGATCAGGAATAAATCATTTGTGTGTCTCTATCTGTGCAGCATCTACAGCAGGCTGCTTCTCTCATACACAGACACAGGAAATACAGTCACATGCTCTCCCTGTGTGAGCCTCTGGGAGGTTTTTTTGTTGTTGTTCTCATTTCATAAACAGCATACAAATCTAGCAACTAAACACTCATAAACAGGAATGTAGTTGTTGGGCCAAACATATTCCAACAGTGAGACACAGAAAGATTGTGCTGAGCTTTCTGGCAAGTCTTTTTCCTCATTTTGGAGCTAGATTCACATCTACATAGGTAATGGTCAAAGATAGTTTCACTCCTCATGGACACACAGGACAGCTTATTCTGAAAAGTTTCTTGAAAGCATAGTTACCTGTTAATTAATTGGCATTCAATTTATCTTTCTTATTATTTGTCCTTTACTCTATTCTGGTATCGCATTTGCTATACTGGTATGCAGAAGAGAAGAAACCATAAGTACAAGCAAAGAAAAGAAAAAGAGGTGTAAACATACTGTAATTAAAAATTAATCTTTTCATATTATGTAATAACATATAAAAAGATTTAAAGTACCGTAACTGATTTTTTTTGTAAATTATGAGTCACGAAAACATCAGGATTTGGTCCCCATAGGTCGATCCTAGTCCTCTATAGTTAAGATATAGTAGCCAAAGTACCAGTCATTTATGTAAAGCTACATGCAGGAAATAATCCACAGGTTTCCAGTGGGAGATTACAGTATTGTACGTTATACAGCCTGAAATGATATATTCCAGAGAGAATTTGCATTTATACCCTAATGTAATAATGTATACTGCCTTGTGGTCATACACTCTGAATTTCTTATTAGTTTTATGACAACAAGAAGGGATAAATACATTGAATACAGTCTGGATTTAGGTAGAACATCCTCAAAATTGTATTCAAAAATCTGCAATTTTACATTGCGTAAAAATACTAAAAATGGCTGCATTGTTTCATCATACTCTGACTTTGGCATAAGGGAAATAGATGTTGGCAAACATGGACTTCTAGCCACCGCTGACATACAAATGAGGCAGTCTTATTGTAGAGTGATTGATTCGGTAGAGAGTAAACTGGTTCACTTTAAATAACAAAACATTAGGAACAGGATGAGAGATGTGGTGAAGAAGAATTGTAGCACTGTAAAGCAAAGTGATGCTTAGGATGGCAGAAGAATACATTACTTTAAATCTTGGGATAATGAAAAAGAAACTTAAAGGGACTCTGTCAGTAGGATCAGCCCTCTTAAGCCGTCTATATGGGCATGTAGGTCATAGGAACTTGAATACAATGATACCTTGATATCTGCGATCTGATGTCTTATTAGCGATCAATCCACATTTTTCTTAATATATAAAAGTGCTGTTAAGATCTATGGATCTGCCTCCAGAGCTTATTGGAAATGAAAGTGGACATTATCAGTGTGAGACATTTATATCATGAGAGCAGACTGTCAGTCTTTCAATATAGATAATCTCTGGAGGCAGATTCTTGGGGAGATCTGTGTTCGGCCTATAGATCTTAGCAGCTCAGGTTTCCAAGCCACAGCATGTAAATTTCTCTTGCGGGAACATTCAGTCTTCTGTGCTGAATTTCCCCATAGATTACATTATATGCAGTAAATCCATAATTAAAAAACACATGCATTGTAAGGGCATTTACACAGGTGTTTTTAGCCTGGTTTAGCCTAATAAATAAATAAATAATTTTAAAATATGATGTGGGGTCTCCCCCCTATTTTTGATAACTAGCCAAGGTAAAGCAGACAGCTAAGGGCTTATATTATCAGGCTGGGAAGGTCCATGGTTATCGGGCACTTCCCAGCCTAAAAATACCAGCCATCAGCCACGCCAGAATTGGCGCATGTCTGAAATTTCCTGATAGCCTTAGTGCGGTGGCAATTGGGATAATAGTAGTTGGGGTTGATCACAGCTGTGATTTGTCAAAAATCACAGCTGGAATCAAGCCCAGGGGTTAGAAAGGAAGAGGTGTCAGACAGCCCCATTACTAACCCAGTAATAAAAACAACAACACACAAACAGAAAAAAACATTTTATTTGAATAAGTAATCTGTCTATATATCTCTTTGCACATCAAATCTAATATACCAAAGAGACAAAAATGCATGCATGAAAAACGCCTAAAAAATGAATGCGGTAACAAAGCATGGAAAAACGCAAGTGAGCTGAAGTGCGGGATTCATGCAGATATTCAGTGCGTGAACGACTGAACAAATACTGATTGTGGGAATGTACTCATAATGAATGATGCACATCTCACTCCATTAAGACAAATCTACAAACATGTTTATTTTCTTTATGGCCAGTTTCCAATCCTCATTGAACAAGTATTTTCAACTTTTCACCAAAATATTTCCTTCTTCTCTATATCGTCACTGTCCCGACTGTGGCTCATATTCTCTATCAGTATGTGTTTGGAATGTGAGAGGAAATCGGAGGAAACCCATGGTAAACACAGGGAGAACATACAAACTCCTTGCAGATGTTGTCCTTGGTGGGATATGAAGCCTGGACCCCATGATTGCCAAGGAACAGTGCTAACCACTGAGCTTCTTTAGAGGTTTAATCCCCCGGCAGACGTACTTAAGCAGCTTTTTTTTGTAATGAAGTAGGTTGCTAATTGACTTGGTTCTAGTCCATTAGTTTCAGGTTTACAGATTTATTTTTTCTACCCAGTTTGCCAGTTTATAGCTTTTACATCTCATGGGGTATTTTATGTAGTATTAGTGTTGGAGCATCTCCACACAGGTACACGTTGCCTGTATATTTTACTGTATGAGGTTCCTAACTGTCTCAGTGTTGGGTTAATACAAATAATTATGATAATGTAAGAATGTGTCTCTACAGTATATCCCTGCAATCACTATTGCTATGGGCTGCAGGCAGTACTTTTTATTGTAGAGGTTTTCTGTAAAACGATGAGTGTAGCAAAGATCTTAAGTGGTGGGCGTTGGATAACATGTGAAGGAAAGTGTATTCGGGCTGTTCAGGCATGTCATCCCCAAAGGCAAGAAACCACACCTGTTTCAAATACAAGGCGTCTCATGCTCTGTAGAGATATTGTGTGCAACTATCAACCATAACAATGACTAATATTAGGTAGTTCCCCATTAAGTCTCTAAAACAGCCCTGATCCATCAACTCCACAAAAGACCTCTGAAGATTTGTTGTGGTATCTGGCACTAAGGCTGGAGTCACACACAACGTGTAAAAATACGGTCTGTATTTTATGGTTGTAATACGCAGAAATGTTCCCTGAACAGTGATCCGTATGTCATCCGTTGGCAAGGCATGGCTGCTTTTATGCGCATGAAAGGCTAGTTGCACACTAGCATTACGGGGCGCAGCGCACGGCTGCCACTAAGCTCCACCCCGGGCCACGCCCCCTCTGGTCAGCTCCTCCTCTGATCGCATGACGCATGGCACTACTCGTTTAATGACAGAAAAACCCACAATGGTCACAGAAATTACTTGAATCTGACAAAAGTAATAATAAATCAAAAATCTATGAAAATGAACAAATGAAAGTCAGACATTGCTTTTCAACCATGCTTCCACAGAATTTTTAAAAAATCAAACTCATGAAATAGGCCTGGACAGAAATGATGGTACCCTTAGCTTAATATTTTGTTACATAACCTTTTGAGTCAATCGCTGCAATCAAACGATTCCTGTAACTGTCAATGAGACTTATGCACCACTCAACTGGTATTTTGGCCCACTCCTCAAGAGCAAGCTGCTCCAGTTGTCTCGTGTTTGAAGGTTGCCTTTTCCAGATGGCATGTTTCAGCTCTTTACAAAGATGCTCACTAGGATTTAGGTCAGGGCTCAAAGAAGGCCACTTCCGAATAGTCCATGTTTTCCTCTTAGCCATTTTTTGGTGTTTTAGCTCTGTGTTTTGGGTCATTATCCTGTTGCAAGACGCATGACCTGTGACTGAGACCAAGATTTCTGACACTGGGCAGCACATTTCTCTCTAGAATCCCTTGATAGTCTTGAGATTTCATTGTACCCTGCACAGATTCTAGACACCATGTGCCAGATGCAGCAAAGCAGCCCCAGAACATAACAGAGCCTCCTCCATGTTTCACAGTAGGGAGAGTGTTCTTTTCTTGACATGCTTCATTTCTCTGTCTGTGAACATAGAGCTGATGTGCCTTGCCAAATAGTTCCATTTTTGTCTTATCTGTCCATAAGACATTCTCCCAGAAGTTTTGTGTCTTGTCAACATGTAGTTTGGAAAATTCCAGTCTGGATTTTTTATTTGTTTCAACAATGGTGTCCTCCTTTGTTGTCTCCCATGAAGTCCACTTTGGCTCATACCACGACAGATGGTGCGATCTGACACTGATGTTCCTTGAGTTTGAATTTCACCTTTAATCTGTTTAGAAGTTTTTCTGGGCTTTGTTGTTACCATTCGTATTATCCGTCTCTTTGATTTGTCATCAATTTTCCTCCTGCGGCCACGGCCAGGGAGGTTGGCTACTGTCCCATGGAGCTTAAATTTCTGAATAATAAGCGCAACTGTAGTCACAGGAACATCAAGCTGCTTGGAGATGGTCATATAACTTTTACCTTTACCATGTTTGTTTATAATTTTCTTTCTAATCTCCTGATACAACTCTTTCCTTCGCTTCCTCTGGTCCATGTTGAGTGTGATGCACATCATGTCACCAAACAGCACAGTGAGTATCTGTAGCCATCTATACAGGCCACTCACTGATTCCAAGATTGTAGACACCTGTGATGCTAATTAGTGGACACACCTTGATTTAACATGTCCCTTTTGTCACAAATTTTTTCAGGGTTACCATCATTTCTGTCCAGGTCTATTTCATGAGTTCTATTTTTTTTTTAATTCTGTGGAAGCATGATTGAAAAGCAATGTCTGACTTTCATTTGTTCGTTTTCATAGATTTTTGATTTATTATTACTTTTGTCAGATTCAAGTTATTTCTTTCACCATTGTGGGTTGTCTGTCATTAAAAGAGGGGTACCACCAATTTTGAGCACGTGTGTATATATGTAATAACGAGAGGTCACATTTAAAGCGGATCTTCTTAGTGTGCGGACATCTTTCTGCAGGAGTTTGGACTTTTCCAGACATTCCGAGAGAGACATTTGTGTACTTTGCTTAGTTTAGCTCCTTCTGAAGTTCCAAACAGCCAGCTACATGAATATAAAGCGTTTTTTGACCATGATTTCATTCTCCCTTGTGCTCATTTATAGATGCTATTGACCAATGAAATACAAAATGATACTTAACCCTTGTGACATAGTGACTTTGAGACAGCCAGGTAACAATCGTCGTCATTAGTATCAGTATTCGTCATTTCGTTGTGCGCTTCCAACAAAACCCTGAGTTTGTATGTACTGCATAGCAATGTTATTAATCAATCTTCCAGATCATACCTTCGGTCTTTAGCATGTGGCCCGGCCTGTCCTGAAGACGTTGTACCCTTCTGTTCCTCTAGGTGGTGTCACACAAAGTTTGGAGAGCGGCTAAAGTCCTGCAGACCTATGTTCTTGCCATGTCACCGGCATTGATGCGTGATAGAAAACACCATTTTCGGAATCACAGGTAGAGTCCTAATACCCCGACATTACACACTGAAACATTTCTTCCCGTCCTGTTGTATCATTCGCTTGTCTCCTATTTATTTCTTATGGCTCATCTCACGGTGCTGTACGGACATTATCAGCCCTTCTCTCATGCATGAGGCCTTACTTACACTAACACGGGTCTGTGCGCGTTACATTAATGGTTGATTCATAAATGTATTTCTTGAACTGATGAATGAACAGAGTGGAGGAAAAGTCTGCATCTCACTATTCTCAATAGTAACCATAAGGGGCAATTTCCATCTTCCAACCATGATGGCAGCAGACACACCATGGAGCTAACGTATGCCATCACCAATATAAAACATACAGAAAAAATTCTGCGCGGTAAGTATGTTAATGGCAACTTCTTAGAAAGCAATGCCACACATAAAAGACAACTTCTAAAGCTGCGAACACTTCACACTTCCAAAACGATCAACTGATAAAAAAAAGCAAATGCCAAAAAAGCAATTCCAAAATGTCAAACACCAGAGGTGACAGTTTATAGGTCAAGATCTACATACATGGTTGTCACAGATTAAATAAGTGGTATAATACATGATTGTGGGTAGCATCCTAACATGAGAGTAAATAAATAGGCCGCCCTCACCATATGTTTTACAAGTTCAACGTGTCCATACGGAAATTAACTGTTTCCTTCAATCTAAGTTCATAGTCATAGGCATATGATATCAGATTCATATGCAGTATTTTCAAATAGTAATATATCCATTCTCAAATCAATAGTGGTGAATCTGCAGTACCCTGCCGTGGCCACTATGCAGATGATGGAGCTGTGCTGTTCCACTCTGCAATGGATCACATCCAGATACCACTGGCATTGGGAACAACAGATCAGTAGGGGTACCAGTCCCCCTCCCCCCCCATTCTGTATTGATTACATATCCTAAGGAAAATCCATTAATATTAAAGTACTGGCAACCCCTTTAAGGGGAAACAGCAGGTTTTTGCTATTTAATCTGAGAGCAGCATAATGTAGGCATTGAGACCGTGATTCCAAAGATGTGTCACTTATTGTTCAGAGTGCTGTGGTTTCCATACACTTAGTGTTTTATCAGCAAGAGATTATCACTGCAGGACTAGGTCTCACGTGCAGGGTAGTCCAGCTAATCTGTATTACCCCGCCCCCACTACTGATTGGCAGCTTGCCAACAATGTACACAGGAACCTGCCAATCAGGGGTGTGGGCCAGCTATACAGGGCTCAGCAATTTGAACTCTGCTACATTTATAACTGAGAAAACAGGGATTGTAGTGAAACTGCACCAAGCAGCCCAATAAGTGACAAATCAGGGTCTCTGCCCCTTTATGTTGCTGCTGTCAAATTCCATAGATAAAATCTGCTGACAGATTCCCTTTAATCCAGGCTTTGAAAAAGAACCCCGGAGTATGTTCAAAAAGTGTCGCTTTCTATTCATTTGCCTTGGATGTATTTTTCAAATTTATTTGGAGTAAAGAAAACTTTTTGTTTTAACAAGAGCTGGAATACAGCCCCCATGTTTTTATAATAAATTGTTACTGATTGCCTCAAATATAATAAATTCACTGATTGCCTCAAATATAATAAATTCAATATCATTCAGTGTTACACATTAAAACATGAAAATGTCCAGAGATTGAAGGGTGTAAATAATAATGTTGCCTGTATTATGGCTGTTATCAGTATTAGTAACCATATTTTCATCAGCAAACTTCAATTTTAGACCCTATCATAGTAATTTATAATATAGATGATATTTATATCCTTTCATTGGTTATGGAAAGGGCTCCATCTAGTGGCCAAAGAATGCATAGCTCATTTCCTCACAACAACCTAATCATTAGATTGATGAATTATTATTTTGGAGATTTGTTTAGGCTATGCTTAGGAGTAAGAAAAACATTTGCGACCTGAAAATATGTTGATATTCCAATGTATTATGATTAAAAAAAAACATTTAATAGTAAAAATCCACTTATGGAAGAACGACAAAAATAAAACAAAGTTCATCAAAGTAATTTGTTTCAAATTTGCACACAAGAAAAAGAATAAACATGATTTTTTAAAACATTTTTATTAAGTAAAAGTCATAAAAAATTGAAAATCCCACTTAAAAATAAATACTATAACTGCTGCATCTAAAAAAAATCTTCAAGATTTTATACACTTAAAAATGCAAAAACCAAGACCCCACATCACAGCAACAGTAATAAAAAAGTTATGGGTCCCAAAATGCAGTGAAATAAAAAAATAAATAAAAAATACAGTTGTGTGAAAAAGTGTTAGCCCCCTTCCTGATTTCCTATACTTTTGCATGTTTGTAAACACAAAATGCAGTTTTCACAATGAAGATCTTTATTATTGAGTCTGTATGTTTTCCCCATATTTTCCTGGATTTCCGTCAGGTCCTCCCTCCTTACTTTTTGCACCCATTTGTGGCTACACATGTTGCATCAATGGTATGTCCAACCCTCTATAAATAGGTTAGGATCGGGATGGTCAGCAGAATTACCTTGCTGTCTTCTATAAGTATAATTTCTAATGTTAGGATGGACTTTTGTTAAATTGGTGATGGATGATTTGATAAAATGGCCATCTTTTAAGTAACACCAGTGCAGGGACAGATATACTACATGTGTAGCCCGTGGTCTAAAGATCTAAATATGATTCTTCTTCATTACAGGCATATTGTACTACATAGAGATCTATCTCTAAATGCCAGTACCTCTTTATATACCTGAATATTGAGTTAACCTGATTTTTGTTTTCTAGAAAAAAAAATCAAAAAATGAAAAAAAAAAAAATTTTTATTACCCACACTTTTGAAATACATTTTTAAAAATAAATGTCACAAACCAGTAAATAACACGGGCATATTTGGTATCCCTGTAATTGTAATAACCCGTATAATCCAGTGAACAAATTATTTATGTTGATTAGTAAGTATAAAAAAAATGGAGTCATTGTTTTTTTTTTTACTCTATTAAACCCATAATAATTAACAGAAATGTAACGCTTATATACGTGTTTAACAAAATGGCACTTAAAACAAAGCTATAGAGCCACTCGCAAAAGACCATGACCTTGTATACAGCAGCTTAGATAACACAAAAATTATGACTGCTACAAATATGAATAAATGAAGGAAAAGTGATCTTCTGTTCAACTGAATAAGCGTGTCACAAAAGCATCATTATGTATATGCATGTGTTATTTCTGTTGCCCCAATTCATCAAGACCAGTGTGAACAACGCCAGTTTTGATGAGGGGGTTTGTTGGAGTCAGACACTCTAGATTCATTGATGCCTGTTAATGACCCATCCCCGCCATGTCTGATAAGTGACGGGCGCCTCCTTGTGCCTCGCCACAAATCTTATTCCAGTGTATAGTATACAGCTGCACTAGTGAGAGTTCCTTCAAAGTATATATGTATTTTTATTATTCTGCATAAAAGGTCACCACAGTGACAAAACAGTGAAAAAAGATATCCCAGCGATTTCTTTAATGTTTCGACCCTAGCCTGGGTCTTTCTCAAATTCGCAAGTGTGAGTAGTAATAGAGATAAGGTGAAGATGAGCTGGTACCTCGCATAAGGCAGTGAGCTTCAGATAACGTGTGCGATATGTGTAAATGGGTGTCTAATGTGTTAACATGTGAATATTTCATACATGTGTGCCTAATGTATGGATGTTATTGTGTATGGTGATGGAGCTGGATGGATGGGGACCCAAGACACAAGTCCCATTCAGGGGCCCTTCACTGTCAGTGTCTGCCCGTGTATCAGTCTATAGAGATGATGCCTTGATGATATTTTCTTGCCGTTCATCAGGTTTATGGCAATTGCACAGTGTTAGGGGTACTTCACACTAAGCGAGATCACTAGCGAGATCGCTGATGAGTCACAGATTTTGTGACGCATCGGCGATCTCGCCAGCGATCTCGCTGTGTGTGACATGCATCAGCGACCGGCCCCCCGCCGGGTATCACTGATCGTGCAAGAATGTCCTGGGCCATTTTTTGATCGTTGGTCTCCTGCTGGCCAGCGCGCATCGCTGCGTTTGGCAGTGGGACACCATCGATCAGCGAGCTCCCAGCGCTGTAAGCAGATGCTGGGAGCTGGTAGTCAAGGTAAACAGCGGGTAACTAAGCGCGCGCGTCGCTTAGTTACCTGCTGTGGATACCAGCGTGCTCGCACTAGGAGCTGGTATCCAAGGTAAGCAGCGGGTAACTAAGCGAGCACGCTGGTATCCAGGGTACACAGCGGGTAACTAAGCGACGTGCGCGCTTAGTTACCCGCGTCCTCGCTGGTCCTGATCTCTGGTGAGTCTGCCTGTTTGACAGCTCACCAGCGATCATGTAGCGACACACCAGCGATCCTGACCAGGTCATATCGTTGTCGGGATCGCTGGTGCATCGCTTAGTGTAACAGGGCCCTTAATGTGTTGCTTGCTTTGTTTTCCAGCTCAGATTCCACTGGTGCTTGCTTAAAAATGATCTTGTCATTTCTTACCCACAGGCAGTGCTGTTCAGGGAAAGAGCTTGTGGACTGGTTAATTGGCCTTAGCCCAGGGCCACAGTCACGCAGCCAAGCTGTAGGAATATGGCAGGTGCTAGTGGATGAGGGAGCTCTGGTGCATGGTAAGTAGTGTCTTCAGAAAGATCTGTCTATCTCTCCGATGTCATCAAGAATTTTCTTAATCACCAGTCGGGATTCGTAATTTTCCCTCTGCAAGGTGGTGAATGGGAAATGTTGAGCTCTTAGGCCTGTGTTCATCATTTGAGTTTTCTCTTAAGCCATTTTTCTTTTTATGTGTTGCGGTATTCATTGTCTTTTTTGTACCAAATTCTTAAAAATTTCTGAATTTTGCAAAGAAAATAAAAGTCTTTATTTTTGTCTTTGATCTGTTTTGTGATTTTTTTTTTTTTTAGTGCAAAAAGTCACACATTTTGCAAAATAAGGCAGAAATTGTAACAAAAATATCTGACGTACATAAAAAGACTATAGGGGGTAACTGAAGTGCATTTGTGCAAAATTCTTCAACTTGACACAATTGATAAATCAGCTAAAAACATCCAGAAACCTGTAACACTGTCCATGATGGCAAACATAACAAACAAAAAGTCAAACCCATATACTGTAAAATAGGCTTAAAAAAAGTCACAAGTTAAAAGTATTAGGACCAAATGAAAAACACATGAAAAGCACCAAAAACTAGACAAAAATAGGCACAGATGCAATAATAAATTGGGTCCATAGAGTCTATTTCATGCAGTAGATTAAACTTCCACTTTTGGCATTTTGTGGCTCCAGTTTAAACGTGAGAGCTCATGAGTACAAGTGTATTCAGTCTCTGCTCAGTCAACTTGACACCTGCAGCTTGTACCGAGCTGTGTGAGATCTCAGCAGCAGGAGGGATACTGAGGAGCTGTCTATCATGCTAGGTAGTAGAAAGGATTATACATCCATTCAGACATTATCAAAGTAAGTCTGGGCTACGAGATGCATTTAATATTTGCTGTCTTTATTGTGAAATCTGTTGACAGATCCTCTTTAATGCTTTCTTAGATCATGAAAAATACAGTATGGGAGGTTTCACTGGATTTTTATATAGTCCATTTAATTGTTTTTGTTTCATCAAATCCTCTAGTGTCTTGGTCTTTTTGAGATTAGTGGTTAATCCAGCACAAGTAAATCACTTAGTAAAATATCCATGATATTTTTGCAGTGAGACAAGAACCAAATTTCCAAGACAAGGATTCCCAGTTTTACAGATTCTATAAAGATGAGCCACCTATAGAGACAGCTACCAGTGATCGAGATACTGAGGATGAGCTACAAGAATCTCTAGTGTTTCTTGCACAACTCGGACCTGCAGCTTTACTTACAATGATTCTTCGCAAACCGTAAGTTCAATGTACAGATGCCAAGAGATTGCTTGAGATTGCAAAAAAAGTCTGCCTGCTAATGCAGGTCAATCCAAATGCAATTATTGGCCATGGTGCTTTTTTTTATTTTATAAATCTCTGTAACTATTAAATTGTTTTGTATGATATAGTGTGACTTAAAATATTATATACTTAGAATAGAGCGATCTCAGGGGTTGGGCAAATGGAGGAAGTAATGTTATAGTTTACTCCACGCACTGACTAAATAAATTCTACCTCTATTAGAGAACACCAGATCTAACAATGGGATTATATATTTGTTTTGGTATCATCTAGTAAGAGTTTGAAAGTTAACTCAAGGAGAGTCAACTTCATGGTGTGATGTAAGAGCTGTGCTGTGCTGATGTAAGAGCTGTGTTGTGCCGATGTATGAACTGTGCTGTGCTGATGTCTGAGCTGTGCTGTGCTGATGTATGAACTGTGCTGATGTAAGAGCTGTGCTGATGTAAGAGCTGTGTTGTGCCGATGTATGAACTGTGCTTTGCTGATGTAAGAGCTGTGCTGATGTAAGAGCTGTGCTGATGTAAGAGCTGTGCTGTGCTGATGTATGAGCTGTGCTGTGCTGATTGATGTAAGAGCTGTGCTCTACTGATGTATAAGCTGTGCTGTGCTGATGTAAGAGCTGTGCTGATGTAAGGGCTGTGCTGATGTAAGAGCTGTGTTGTGCCGATGTATGAACTGTGCTGTGCTGATGTATGAGCTGTGCTGTGCTGATGTATGAGCTGTGCTGTGCTGATGTATGAGCTGTGCTGTGCTGATTGATGTAAGAGCTGTGCTGTGCTGATGTAGGAGCTGTGCTGATGTAAGAGCTGTGTTGTGCCGATGTATGAACTGTGCTGTGCTGATGTATGAGCTGTGCTGTGCTGATGTATGAGCTGTGCTGTGCTGATGTATGAGCTGTGCTGTGCTGATTGATGTAAGAGCTGTGCTGTGCTGATGTAGGAGCTGTGCTGATGTATGAGCTGTGCTGTGCTGATTGATGTAAGAGCTGTGCTGTGCTGATGTAGGAGCTGTGCCGATGTATGAACTGTGCTGTTCTGATGTATGAGCTGTGCTGATGTAAGAGCTGTGCTGTGATGATGTATGAGCTGTGCTGTGCTGATTGATGTAAGAGCTGTGCTCTGCTGATGTATGAGCTGTGCTGTGATGATGTATGAGCTGTGCTGATGTAAGAGCTGTGCTGTGATGATGTATGAGCTGTGCTGTGCTGATTGATGTAAGAGCTGTGCTCTGCTGATGTATGAGCTGTGCTGTGATGATGTATGAGCTGTGCTGTGCTGGTTGATGTAAGCGCTGTGCTCTGCTGATGTATGAGCTGTGCTGTGCTGATGTAAGAGCTGTGTTTTGCTGATGCATGAACTGTGCTGTGCTGATGTATGTGCTGTGCTGATGTATGAGCTGTGCTGTGCTGATGTATGAGCTGTGCTGTGCTGATGTATGAGCTGTGCTGTGCTGATGTATGTGCTGTGCTGATGTATGAGCTGTGCTCTGCTGATGTATGAGCTGTGCTGTGCTGATGTAAGAGCTGTGTTTTGCTGATGTATGAGCTGTGCTGATGTATTAGCTGTGCTGTGCTGATGTATGTGCTGTGCTGATGTATTACCTGTGCTGTGCTGATGTATGAGCTGTGCTCTGCTGATGTATGAGCTGTGCTCTGCTGATGTATGAGCTGTGCTGTGCTGATGTAAGAGCTGTGTTTTGCTGATGTATGGGCTGTGCTGTGCTGATGTATGAGCTGTGCTCTGCTGATGTATGAGCTGTGCTCTGCTGATGTATGAGCTGTGCTGTGCTGATGTAAGAGCTGTGTTTTGCTGATGTATGGGCTGTGCTGTGCTGATGTATGAGCTGTGCTCTGCTGATGTATGAGCTGTGCTGTGCTGATGTAAGAGCTGTGTTTTGCTGATGTATGGGCTGTGCTGTGCTGATGTATGAGCTGTGCTGTGCTGATGTAAGAGCTGTGTTTTGATAATGTATGAGCTGTGCTGATGTAAGGGCTATACTGTGCACTCTAAATCGATAATCCCTTCTACCACTGCTCTCTCCTCTCTCTCTCAAGTTCTTTCATTGAAAAACTGCAGCTACATCCCCCTCCTCTCCCTGTCTGTATGTGCTATTTTAGAATGTACACCTCCTGAAAAATCCCAATAAGTTCACAATTGGGGACTGTCAGAGCGCCGGAATATTTAATGGCAAGAATAGTTCTGAAGACTAAACTATCAATATCATAAAAATATGGAAATCTCAACAGAAACCCGATGGACTGAAGTTTTTATAAGACAGAACCTGCTTACTGGATATTCTTTTTTACTGATTTCAGTCCTTGTCAGCGCACTGAAGAAGAATTGGAGGTCATATTCGAAGAGTTACTCCACATAAAGGCAGTTTCACATCTTTCTAACTCAGTAAGTATTCCCTATTGTTTCATAGAATTTACTGAATTGAAATAACAATAATTATTAAAAATGTCGGCCCATCCATCCATAAACCCCAATAACACTGTACGCAGCCCTAGAAACTAGAGCATGTGCAGGGTTATTTAGTGGAGGTTTGGGTTTGGTTCCATGTCCTTCATCAGTGGCCAAGAATTGGGATGAAGCCACCATACTGTAATGTGCCGGCACTTTTGAAATGATGACTTTAGCGCCGCTCTCGTAATAACATTACCATATATTAGTGACATGATTAAATGGATGTTTCCTACACATTTGTAAAAAATTATTAGAAATTGGTCAACCACTATAATAACTAAAGGAATCATCCAGTAGTGCATGGAGTCAACTGGTTTGCAGCATAAGACCAAGAAGTAATAGAAATAATGCCCGTACACTGCCAGGCTCTGCTTCTGCCCTTTACCAAAACTTTGGCTGTTAATAATACTGGAATATCCAAGCGGACTGACCAAATTTTGACAGATAATACCGTATGTTTGATAATGACTGTGCAGTTTTCTGTTTGACTTGTTTTTAACCCATGACAATTTCATTGCTAAATCAATTCCTTGAACTTACCTATCCAGACATCTTGGCAAAGCGTAATCTAGACAAATATAGCTGAACTAAAATACTTAAAAAAAATCCCACCATGCTCTGTTTTTCTTTCAGGTGAAGAAGGAGTTGGCATCAGTGTTGGTGTTCGAATCTCACGCAAAAGCTGGAACAGTGTGTAAGTGTTAATGTGTATCCATTATCTGAAGCGGAACCATGCTCGTTTTAAAGGTTTGGTTTCAATCTTCAAAAATTGATGGGAGTACATCTTTCACAAGGGGCCATGCTGCTCCTGAAAGCATTGCGTCTCTATTGTTTGCCAGGCAAAGCTCTGCACCTTTAGAAGTGGCTGAGTCTAGTATTATAGCGCTATGCTATGCACTTGGAACAGAGCTGTATTTAGTTGTAGTACCAGGGGGTGCTGAAAGTTGGACCCCACAGATCAAATATTGATGGCTTGTCCAAAAGATAGTTCATCAAATAACAATTAATTAATGAGGTTTCTGCCACAATGCTTCAGTATATAACCTTTGTGTGACTAAAAGTTTCCTGATGTAAATAAATTTTTGTAATATATCTTAATTTATCATGTGGTTTACCTTTATTCCACTGTTTGATTTTACTTTTTACACTTCTTAACATATTTGTTCCTACCTTGATTCCACCAACAATCAGTTTATCTTCTGAAGGCCAGAGTCAGACTTGCGAGAAACTCGGAAGAGTCTCTCATGTCAATACCTGGCACTGTCACCGGCACTCGGATTGGAACGTTCAACTGCATGGAAATACATGTCTGACCCCGGACAAAAACTCATTCTATTTTTTTCTAATTATGGTTAGCATTAATTCCGAAGACTTCTCGGCTTATTTAACCTTAATACATCATCATCTGAATACTGTCATCAGCATAAGAATATTTGCATTGGATAATTTTGTGTAAATTATCAGGTCTATGGTGGACATTACAAAGGGTTGTCTACTACTTCAAAAATCGACCCATGGCAGTTCTAAAATTTAAAAAAAACAAAAACAAAACACAATAAAACTAAAATAAAAACCTCATCTACCAGAAACCAGACATTCTTCTGTACTGCTTGGACAATCATTCAGCCGACAGCCAGCTCAACCAACTCTCCCATACAAAAGAGCATTAGTTTGACTAAGCGTTCCTATGTTCTCTATGAGAAAACCGCTGGCTGATGCGTTGGCCAGTGGCTGATTTCAGGGAGAGCAAGATGATCGGCAGTCCAAAATTGGACATGCTCGATCGACATCTCTCCTGACAATCAGTCAGCAGGCGTCCCCATGTATATCAGACTGTCGGCCGAACCTGTCTATATCTGCGGGTTCGGCTAACATTAGTTTAATCCATATAGGGGCCTTAAGTACTTAGAATCATCTTTAATGACGGTAATTTTCTACAATTGTCTTTTGGCCTTAGAAATGTAAGATCAGTTTTTTTCACTGTCTGTCTTGCCTTGCAGTGTTTAGCCAAGGTGATAAAGGCACTTCTTGGTACATTATATGGAAGGGTTCTGTGAATGTGGTCACCCATGGCAAGGTCAGTGTCACTGTTATACATGTCTGGAAAATGTTAATGCATTTCTTATGAACCATTTAGAGCAGGGAGTAATTGGCGAATGATCATTTGTAGAAACCCTCTTTCCCAATTGTCGACCCATCCAAACAGGATATGCTATCTATAACATAATACTGTATGGGGACAGAATGATGGTATTAGTGATCGTTCTGTCCCATCATATTGGATGCATATTGGTTTGTGTATAGCCGATTGGCAGTCAATTAATGAGCCATTAGGCTAGGGCTCTACAGCAGACTTTACAATGACTTCTGAGTTTGGGTAGGAACTGCATTCAAAAAAGGTTATGCATTGCTTTTGGAGGAGTAAGGGCTCCCTTTTCACTAAGGGTTAGTGATGAGTGAGTATACTCGTTGCTCAAGTTTTCCCGAGCATGCTTGGGTGGTCTCCGAGTATTTTGGCTTGCTCGGAGATTTAGTTTTCGTCGTCTCAGCTGCATGATTTGCGACTGCTAGATAGCTTGAATACATACATGTGTGGAATGCCTGTTTGTTAGGGAATTGCCACATGTATTCAGCCTGTCTACAATTCGCAGATCATGCAGATGAGACGACGGAAACTAACTCTCCGAGCAAGCCAAAATACTCGGAGGACACCCGAGCATGCTCGGGAAAACCCGAGCAACGAGTATACTCACTCATCACTACTAAGGATGCCTGGGTGCAACCGAAACGCAAAAAGGTTTCTGTTTCAACAGGTTTTACTGTTCACTTACCGTAATAAAATTTAGTTTTACATTACCTGGATGGATGTGCCAGACAGAGGCTTTCCCCTCCTTCACATATTCATTGATAGTCCCGTTCTTGCTTTACTGTAAAGAGGTTGCCGTATATACTCGAGTATAAGTTGATGCGAGTATAAGCCGAGTCACCTAATTTTGCCACGAAAAACTGGGTAAACTTATTAACTTGAATATAAGCCGGGTATGCTTTGTCCCCTCATCCCTATTCTGGTATGCATGGCTCCCCCTGTCCCTATCCTTGTATGCATGGCTCCTTATTCCCTATCCTTGTGTGCAAGGCTCCTTAACCCCTATCCTTGTATGCATGGCTTCCTATAAAAAATAAAAAAAAACACATTCTACTTACCTTCCTGCACGCCCTCACTGCATCTCGTTCTGGCGCCAGCAGCTCTTCCGTCTGGGCGATCACGTGGCCCTGCTCATGAAGGTAATGAATATTCACTACACGCCTATGGGAGTGGAGAGGCATGAATATTCATTACCTTAATGAGCGGGGCCACATGATCGCTCAGATGGAAGAGCTGCTGGTGCCGGAACAAACGAGATACAGTGAGGGAACACAGGAAGGTAAATAGGATGTGTGTTGGAAGACAGCGGCTGAGGCTGTAACTGTGCGCACTATAAGAGAAATGAATATTCATGGCCAGCGCTGTGAATATTCATTTCTCTTTAGCAGCGGGCACAGTTACAGCCACAGCCGTCGACTCCTGTGACCCGCTGCTCCACTGCCCCCCCTCCCCCGCCGTCTTTCTGAGACAATGACTCGTGCATAAGTCTCGGGGGGGGTGTTTTCAGAACAAAAAATGTGCTGAAGAACTCGGCTTATACACGAGTATATAAGATATTCTATCTGGTCAACCATTTTTTTTTAATTCAACTGCTCTAATGATCAGCTTATTGCCCCAGGACCGGCTTTTCTACCTCTCACTGTGATTTGGGATTGCCAGGGAAAGCTCTGTGTGTCTGCTCATTGAAATTAAAGTGTTACTTTTGTGTTGCATACTGTATGCACTAATATGCCACAGAGGTATATAGTAACATAGTTTTCCAACAAACAAAGTACATTTTAGTTAATAGATCTTGTAATAAAAATAATTTCCACATTTGGATGCATTTAAAAAAAAATGTTCCTGTGCTGAGATAATCTTATAAATTTGCCCCTGCTGTGTACTGTGTAATGGCTGTGTCTCACCGTACAGAGGCATGGTCTGATTATACCACATCTCCTGGCCAGGGGAAGGAATTAAACGAGTATACAGAAAGAACAGCATGAGATCATGGCTGATTCTTTTTGTGAGGTAAAACATTTCACCGACTGTTTTTAAGCAAGGTTTTTTTGGAAGGAATCAGCTGCTGTCCTGGCTGTATTCACTATTGCTTCCTCCCCTGCCCAGGAGCTGTGGTATGATCAGACCATGTTCCTGTACGGTCAGACACAGCCATTACACAGTAAACAGCAGGGGCACATTTATACGATTATCTCAGCACAGGAACATTTTTTTAAACACATCCAATTGTGGAAATTATTATTATTCCAAGATCTGTTGATTAAAATGTTGTTGAAAATGAACTTTGTCCATGAGAAAACCCCTTCAAATCGGTTGAAGGAAGAACTGTGCCCATCAAATTCAACCTGACAACTAGCTATCTCTGAAAATCTCATGTTTTGTACAGCGCTTTGATTATTAGTGGAAAAATGAAATAGAAATATTGTATTGTATTGAGCTTTATTATTCTGCTGAAACAAAGGCGTAGGTCTCTGTCTGAAAAATCCTACAAACTCTGGTCTGGTCTCATGCTAGTGCTTGCGCTCACAGTAATATTTTATGGCAGGGTTTGGTCACCACACTTCATGAAGGAGATGACTTTGGACAACTAGCTCTCGTCAATGATGCCCCAAGAGCTGCAACCATAGTACTGAGAGAGGACAACTGCCACTTCCTACGTGTTGACAAACATGACTTCAACCGGATTCTTAGGGTCAGCAAATCTAATTTGATAATGGATAGCTGTTATGTCCTTTAGTCTTTTGCTCTCGTAAGTGCAATATACTCTGAGCATGACCATAAGCTTACTGTCTTGTCTGTAGGATGTAGAAGCCAACACGGTGCGTCTAAAGGAGCACGGTAAAGTGGTATTAGTCCTGGAGAAAACTTCTCAGCTATCTGGGAATAACTTACCGACCTCAGTGCCTGGAAATCATAAGTAAGTACCTATCAGGTTTATCCCACGTAATGAGGAATTATTTGGGGTTCTTTATTATTTCAGCTAATGTTAATGTAATCGACCTTGTCTTAAGATACACAGTTATGTCTGGAACAGCCGATAAGATTCTGGAGCATTTGCTGGAGACGATGAGGTTGGATTCATCTCTTAATAATCCAGAAGGTAACTTCATATCTGTTTTTCAAATGACAAGAAAACAGTGATTACGTAGACAACCAAATAGCAACGTGTGATATTGAAGGGTATTTACTAAAAGTAGTCCCTACGGGCAATGGAGATAAGTTGTCGTACTTTCTATCTTCACGTATAAGAAATAAATGAGCAATTACATATAACTGTATATTCATGTAGATCTAATTAGTACAATACTGATGACAGACAGCAGAAATGATCTGTAGTAGTCGAAGCAATGGTTCATGGAGCTCTTCGTAATCCACTCACTTTACCTGTCATGTTTTATTTCCCCAGATTCATTTGCTGGTGAATTCCTTCTGACATACAGCGTATTCATGCCAACAAATCAGCTGTGCCAAGCATTGCTCCATCAGTATCCTTGTATCACTAGGTTATCACTTTCCTTTGTAGAAACTTATTGGGGAGCTCAAATACATCTAAATTAGCTTACCTCCAGAAGGAAAACTGCCCCCGTAGTGCCAACCATAGGTAGCTTCGCTGTAAGTTAATGTTTCGCCCATCAAAGAATTTTTCCAATATGACTAGGAATATCCACAAAACCGGAGACATCGATCTGTAGACAACTGTTTGGGGCTCTTGCTCCTATTCAGTGCAGAGCACGGTACAGGATTGCTAGGGGAGAAGCTTGTAACACAAGACTAAGGAGAAAAGGCACAGTGGAAAAATTTTGAACAAAGTTTCTCCTTGTGCATCAGGAGAAAAAAAATTAGAAACGTACACGAATATTATGCGCTCCATATAGATGAATCAATATACTCTAGGTACAATGCGAATACAGTGCTAAATAAATAGGAAGTCAGTTGAAGAACCATGTAGTTTTAAAGGGTTTTATAAAAAAAAAATCTTTGACATATCATTGCGACGTGTAAGAGCCCCGTTACATTTAGCGTTGCACCAGCGATCCCGACCACGATATGACGCGGTCTGGATCGCTGGTGCATCGCTAAATGGTCGCTAGTGAGCTGCCAAACAGGCAGATCTCAGCAGCGACGCAGCAGCGGTCGTTACTTACCTGTCAGATGCGGCGATGATGACGTCCTCCGCACGCCTCGCTAGTCGGCGCCAGCAGGAAGCCGCCGCCGAGAAAAGGACCAGGCTGATCTCGCGCGATCAACGATAGTCAGCGGGGGAGCCGATCGGAGGTAAGTGTCACATGTAGCGATATCGCTAGCAATATCGCTGCTACATCACAAAATTGGTGACGCTTTAGCTATATTGCTAGCGATATCGCTATGTGTAAAGCCCCCTTTAGACGCTTTGATCAGTGGAATTCGGGTGATGAAATCTCCACTGATTGTTAAAATAAAGAGGCTGAAATATTCTTGAACTCTGTGTCCCTTAGTTTCTTATCTAAGGAGAGGAAAGCTGATCAGGAATAAAATGGTACAGTGATTTTTTTGAGATTTTTTGCACCTTATATCTTTAGCTTATCACAAATTTCCTACATGGTTCATAGCAATAATTCAGAAAAAGCACCTGAAGTAGTCAAGAGCTTTGACATTAATAACTAGCATACTTTTTTACTGAATAATGCCCCTTAAGGAAATCTGTCATCACTAGGTTTTTGCTTTTCCATCTGAGGGCAGCAGAGACCCTGATTCCAGCAATGTGTCACTTACTGTAGATCAATCTAGCAGGTCTCTGAATACAGAGCTCGGTATAACCCCGCCCACAGCACTGATTGGCAGCTTTCTGTGGATCCTGTACATAGGCAGAAAGCTGCCAATCAGCGATGGGACAGGGTTATACAGAGCTCATGAATATGAAGGACTAGAAAGAGATAATCTCCTGCTGATAAAATTGTGACTTTATTAAAACTACAGCAACAACCCAGTAAGGGACACATCACTAGAATTAGGGTAATGTCTATATTATGCTGCTCTCAGATTAGGTGGTATAGATTTTATGATAGATTCGCTCTAACAACCCTAAAAAAATAAGTCTTAAACATTTTAGTTAGTAGTCTTAGCACTATACAACACAATGTCTTTCATCCTATATATGTATAGTTAACTGGGACCCATCAATATGATCCCGCTGCATTTATAAAACATGACCCATAGTTCAAAAATTGGACCATGGTTTTAGAGAACATTTACTTTCTTCCTATGGACCCTTAACAGCATCTCAGATTTAATGTGGAGCCATCTGAAGTGAATGAGCCTGAGAAGGTCATATACTCTCTCCACAAGAGGCAGAATATCGTCAGACTTGTCAACCTCTGGGTAGAGCTTTATGGTCGTCTACTGGAGGCAGAACCAAGTGCAAAAAGTTTTCTAGAGGTAAAAACTTGTGTTAAAGATTGAGTATAAAACGTTATGGCTGAGGTGCGGTTCACATTACATTTAGCCTTCCTCGTTCTCCATCTGAACCCACAAAAAACAGGACTCAGATGTTCCTCTGACCGAGCCATTGAGTACAATGAGGCAAAGGGATACCAAAGTTTGTATGTTTGGGCTCCATTTGGCCTTCTTTCCTGTGATGTCGAATTTTTTTTTATAGCTGGCCGCAATAGCATATTCCAGCTAAACACAATGTGAACTTGGCCTAAGACTGCTCCCATAACAATACAGAGGCCAATAGAAGCCGCATGTCTTATGATATCTTATATCTAATCTTTAAGTGAATAAATGAGTGGAACAGGCTACCACGAGAGGTGGTGAGTTCTCCTTCAATAGAAGTCTTCAAACAGAGGCTGGACAGACATCTGTCTGGGATGATTTAGTGAATCCTGCTTTGAGCAGGGGGTTGGACCAGATGGCCCAGGAGGTCCCTTCCAACTTTACGATTCTATGATTCTATGAATAATACTTAGGTTCAGTTGCGCTGACAGATAAAAACATTCTGTCAATTATAACATTTATTCTGCTTTTTATTTCTTAGAAGATCTCAGAATATGTCAGTAGAGATCCTCGTTTGCTTCCATGTGTGAAGGAAAATTTTCCAGATCGAAGGAAGACTAGAACGTAAGTAGCTTTTGAGCCTTAGGCCGAGGTCACACTTGCAACTGCAATGCGAGAAACTTGCGCGAGTCTCGCGAATTAATACCCGACACGGCCGCCGGCACTCGGGACCAGAGTGTGCGTCTGCATGTCTTTCTATGCAGCTGAGCGCTCCGATCCTGAGTGCTGACTGCAGTGCCGGGTATTGATGCGAGAGACTCGCACTAGTTTCTCGCGTTGCAGTTGCAAGTGTGACCTCGGCCTAAGATTTATTATTATAAGGAGACTTTACCATGTAAAAGCATGTTGCCTCCTATGTAAATACGGTAAGCCACGGGGGAGGCGCCAGATGATGCAGAGGGGCCAACTGGTAGATGTAGTTCCACTGACAGCAGATTTTGTTGACAAGATAGCTGAAGTAGGTCACGGATGGACATCTAAACACTTCCCTCGTGTCCACAACAATTGTCAATAACGAGAGGTGGCACTCACGGAGATGGTATAGGACCACCCGGGGGCACTCCTGTAGAGGTGGTGTCTGGATGTAGGTGCTGTGCGATTTCAAGCAGCCAGAAACACGTGTGAACTTGGAAATTTAACACTTTACTGAAGGAGAAAACATGGGACAGTCTCTCACTTACAGGCAAAGTGTCGGTAGTTCACAGTATGGGTTACACTGCATATTATGTGTATGAAAGGGAGGTTTCTTCTAGTTATTAAACAAACAAGGTTTGGGCGTCTCAGGGCAGGTGGAGCAGTTTTTTCATAGTCCAGGTACTGCTACACTGATGGAGGAACCTTCATGGGTTGGCTCCCCATGACGACACATTAGTAGTGTGGTACAGGAAAGATGTTTATCTTAGTAGGGTGGTAGTACTCACGATTTAGGCCCTACATTTCCCCTTTTGCAGGGGGTAGGTCAGACAAAGTTGATGGTGTGGGAGACACATGGATCTGGTTCTGGCTAGAAGCACATAGAAAAAATCAGTTTGCAGGAGAGCACATGTTCAGCTTTAGCTCTCCTGAGTCCTGACTATATGAGGCTTCATTACTTTGTGGAGGTGATTGTGTGGAGGATAATGTACCCTCAGAGTGGACTGGAATCGATTCATGGAGCTTCCTTGCTTTTCCTTGTCTGGGCTAAGCAGGACTGGTCTGGTTTCACCCAGCTCACAGGTAGTGTGTGCACAGAGCTGAGAGACTCTTCCCATCCGTTTCTATAACAGGTTGTTGTGAGGAGATTAATCACCTAACTTTCATACGCATATATTGACCAGTCGATAGCAGCAAAGCACAATGGACATTTGAGTCCTCAGTGTATGGACATTCAATATATTATGTCTCCTACCTCACAGTGCCCATAGTTCTGGCACATTGGAACAAATCTACTGTCACATGACAACTGTTTCACTCAGCAGCAGTAGACTGGGTACTGGGATACCACATAAAATCACATTGCGCACTTTGGAGCGGAAGCTGAGTGGAAATTCCCCAAATCCTCCTCCAAATCTCAAAACTCCTCAAAAACTTGGCGTTTTTGCTCAGTTTCTGCTCTAAACATTCTGAAAAATGCTCCATCTGTATGACGGTTCTTTATACACTCATCGACTAGCATCAATAAACGACCATGGATCAGCTTCTATATTTGCAGATACGTAGTCTTGTTTACACAGGCTGTCCCGCTTTTCAGATGACCCCGTGAATAATCAGTAATTGATCGTTCAGTGCGCACAGACAATTGCTTATACAGGATGATGCGCTGTCGAGAATGAACATCTTTTGTGCAACACAAAAGATCATTTCACCCAGCGAACAAGCATTTGGCTAATTTACCGGGAAATCAGCAGTTTAAACTGCACTTTAAGGCTAGGGCGATTATGCCAATTAAATTCTGATCAAATGCTGATTACAGTGTGATGTCATCCAAGTGAGATACATTGGAATGCAGTCCAATGTTTTCCACTGGTTCATAATAATCATCCGATAATCGGATCTAACTTGGGAATGCTGCAGTTTTTTTTCCTCGAACCAGCTCAGTGTTACAAAAGCAAGAAAAGGTGCATACAAAAGGTCATTTACAAAAAATATATTTATAAAGCTTATTATCAACCAGACACAGGACTCAAATAAAAACATTTAAAAAAGCAACCAATGCATTCAAAAGGATCACAATAAGGAAGGGCCGGTTTTTAGACAAAGTGGGACCCTGGGCAAAAGTTTAAAGTGGGGCCTCAATTGCTAACATGTTGCAACCATGACACAGAAACAATTTGGTTGTATGTACATGCGCTGAGTACAGTATTGAAGAGGTTCGATGCTTGTTTTCTGGGCTCTTTACAACGGCTGGGGAAGAATGATGGGTACAGAATGATCACTAGTAGATCAAACTGTCCCCATATAGCAGGGATGGACTGAGACTGAAATTCAGCCCCAGCATTTGAAAATACACAGGCCCATGCTGTCCCCGCTCCCGAGCACCAGATGGGGATATGGGTCGCCCTCCCAGGGCTGTGGGGTACTCGGTACCGGGCCGGTAACTCAGGGGGGAAGGTGTCACAGCAGCGGTGACCCAGCCCGTGGCCCTGGGCGCCCAAGTAAGAAAAGGGGAATTGAATGATGGAATAAAGTTGAATGGTTCGTGACGCCACCTGTGGTGTTCGGCAAGGGAGGTGTTAAGCCGGCGCTGCATGCAGATCCTCTGGGACTGATGGTGTAGTGCAGCAATGATGTTATAGCTCCCCACAGGTGAAGCTGTAGTCCCAGGGCAGTGTAGATAAGCGTTGCAGGAATGGTGCAGTGTAGGCACAGGGATGTAGCGGTACCAGGTGTGTGGTGCAGGAATGATTGGAGGACACCAGGGCATGTCGTTCCAAAGCTTTTCTCACAGTCTCCGTGCTGTGTACTCCGGGTCAGGGACTCAGTCAACCTCCAGGCCAGATGGAATACTCCTTTCCAACACTCCGCCAACATGTGCCTTTCTGAACGTCTCCTCTTATAGCACCTTTGAATGAAGTACTCCTAGTACTGAGTTACACTGGAGTTCCTCCTGCCCGATGTTTTTATGAACTGTACTTATACGGCAGACAGCTGTAGCCTGCTTCGGGGACTCCTTGCTACTAAGTCCCGGCTCACTATCCAGTTGCTGTTGTGCCCCCAAGTCTTGTGTGGGAATAAAGTGGTCACTACTTCTATTCCTCCGGTGTCTGCTGCAGGACCATTAGTATCCATACAACCTCGGGGATCGGGCCCCGGCCTTGCGCTTAGAACTTCTAGGAAGGGTTCTCTTCTAACCCACATCCTCTGTTCTCTTTTACTCCTCACGTTCCGTACTAATCTTTCTTTCTATGGAAAATCAGGCTTTTAGTCTATGTCGCTCTCGCTCTCTTCCTTTCCTGTGCCAACAGACCCAGGTCACTGGGACCTGCTGCAGCACTTCCATCCATCTATCCCTCTCTCTGGGGATCTTCTTCTCTCTCCACTGAACAACTGACCAACCGACTACTGTCCTAAACTCTTCCCGCTCTCTTTAATGTAAACTAAGCTCCACCCACCACCCAGCACGTTTCGTGTTCCAAGCAGGGAGCCACCAATGGGTGCTTTGCTACACTCCAAGCAGGGAGCTGCGAAGGTGGTTTGCTACACTACTTTGTGTTGTGGGGTGCAGGTGTTGGAGTGTGGTCAGGAGTCTCCACCTTACCTGGATGGTGGGGCACCACACCTCAGGAGGAGGTGCAGTACCTCTGTGGCGACTGAGCCTCAGGGGCACCACAGATATATTACTAATATCCAGAAGGAAAAAGTCGCACTCTGCGGGATATCGTTGAAGTATTTATTGACACTGAATTACATGTCACGTTGGGGATGTGAAGGAGAGTGTGTCAAATGGCTGACTACGGCCGTTTCACGCTACTCGAGCGCTTCCACGGACTCGTGGAAGCACTCGAGTAGCGTGAAACGGCCGTAGTCAGCCATTTGACACACTCTCCTTCACATCCCCGATGTGACATGTAATTCAGTGTCAATAAATACTTCAACGATATCCCGCAGAGTGCGACTTTTTCCTTCTGGATACTACTACTGTTTTGCTTTGAAGTCAAGCACCCGGGAATCCTGGATGTGAGCTCTCCGCCTGCTGCCAGCCATTGTTCCTATTACGGTAATAGCGGTGCCGCCCGCTCTCTTTCATTGACTTTATTAGATATATTACTAATATTACCCTGCCTTGAGGAAATATAAATTTACTACAACACCATTATTTCTAATTATACCAGTAATATTTCTATATAAAAGTAAATTATATATACAGTATATCAAAATAATAATATTAGAATATTACAGACAAAAAACAACAAACCATAACCAAATATTACCAGCATATACAGTATTGATAATACCACCATACTGATCGATAAAGTGGTTAAGGTTAAAATCTATGTAGCTTTAGACTTCTGAATCCTCATAGCGCACACTTTGAGGATTCTCTGGTGCCGGCATTGGCAGCGGGCCATCGTGTGACCCCCAAGTATGCGATTTTCATGCCTCCCACCACATTCTGATTGATTGTACTCTGCTTTGCTACTTTCACTTGTATTGAGAGAGGCTGTGTACATCTAGTAAGCACGTGACCACATGTATGCAAATTGCCATGTTTGGGGGACCATCTTAATGTGTAGGGTAGTTGTGGTGGGACCCCAACAGCCCCCCATATAGTATGATAGTTCACCTCATAGTTGCTCTATACAGTGTGATGGTCTCCCACAGTCCCCCAAAAATAAAAAAAATCCATATGCTCACTTAATCCAGACACATCATCCACGGCAGCGGCTGTCTCCTCGACTATCAATTCTCACAGTGGATGCTGGCATCATGATGCAGTGATGTCATTGCACCGCCGACGTCTCCTGCTTGAAGTTGGTCTTCGGCAGGTCACAGACAGAAAGAATCCCTGCAGCCTGCTGGGGTAAGTGACGGAGCCAGTGGCTTTGGCTCTGTCACAACTGTTAACAGTATGGACGTCTTGGCTATGCAGAATCTGATAACAATGTAGCAGACAAGGCAACTTACAACCAGACAGGCCATTCTGGCATTTACCAGAATTACCAGATGGCCAGTCCGGCACTGCCATACAGTATCAATTTATCACCAGCTTTTCTGCAGTTTTCACCAAGCAAAGTACTGCTGTGATCAATGATTTCTGTTCTGGCATAAACAATACTATCACTCGATGAATAAACAGCATTTTGCTCGTTTAGTATAATGCAACCCATAGTCCTCCATATAGTCTAATGCACCCCATAGTCATCCATATAGTATAATGCACACCCCATAGTCCTCCATATAGTTTAATGTGCCCCATAGTCCTTTATATGCAGCCCCATAGAGTATAATGCAACCCCATAAAGTATAATGCAGCTCCTATTGAGTATAATGCAGCCCTATAGAGTATAATGCAGCCTCAGTATAATGCATCCTCATATAGTATAATGCTGCCCCATAGAGTATAATGCAGCCCCCATAGAGTATAATGCAGCCCCCAAATTGTGTAATGCAGCCCCATACAGTGTAATGCAGCCCTATAGAGTATAATGCAGCCCCATATAGTATGATGCACACCACATATTCCTCCAGTTTTATGGCCACCACGCACTCACTGATTTAAAAATAAATAAATGCAATACTCACCTCTCCCCATTCTCCTGTGGCTCTGGTCTTTGCAGTGTGTCTTCTCAATAGCTCCACTGCTCGTCACAGTGTAGCGCACAGTGAAGTGACATTACCTGACGCGCTCTCTTCCATCATTACTTTTAAAGGGAACCTGTCACCAGGTTTGGCCAATGCGAGTTACGGCCACTGCCTTTCATCCGATGGATGTCGCACGTCCTGGTCCCATCTTCTTGCAATGCCGCCCTCCTGCTTGATTTATGTGGCTGACGAGTCCCTGCATCATCCTCACAAGCTCCACGTCATCGCATTCCTGCACAGGCATACTTATCTGTCCTGCTGAGGGCAGAGCAAATTCCTGCAGTGCGCCGGCGCAGGGCCTCGCTGACCTTTCCTGTTGCCTGTGCATTGTAGTACTTTGCTCTGCTCTCAACAGGGCGGATAAGTATGCCTGCGCAGGAGCGCAATGCTGGGGAGTCATGAAGCAAGCAGGAGGGTGGCATCGCAAGAATATGGGAGGCGCCGGACCAGGACCTGCGACACCCATTGGACCAGACCACCCTGCAGGCGAGTATTATAAAACTTATTTTTCTTCTCTTGCAGGTCAGATCAGGGGCTTATCTACAGCATTATAGAATGCTGTAGATAAGCCATGAAAGGTGGTGGCCGGAACTCGTATCGGCCAAACCTGGTGACAAGTTCGCTTTAAGTGTATCGGCATTTACGATGCCAATACAGTTGAATGCATGATGCAGGAGGGGAGTGGAGCCAGTGCTGACATCGGACCCCCTGACTCACGAGCCCCATCAAATACCTTTTTTGCCTGCCCCTAACGCCAACTCTGCAGGCAGACGCTTATGATTAACCAAAACACCAAAACTTCTAACTGTTAATGAATGTACTAGAGTAGATAAAATAAGTTGCTCCAAGGGAATATGCGCAGATCAAATACCCACAAAGAAAGCAAAATGCATGATTTAAGTCATAAGTGTGTAAAGAAGAAAAGTCATATAATAAAGTGCAAGTGCTAAACCTAAACATTATAATTTAAGATGGGGTTTGGTTGTTTTCCGACTACTGACCCAACATGTCACCTACTCCCCCATGGAGGTAAAATGGCCACAACAGCCTTTTATTAAATATTTCACACAAAACCAGGAGCACTCACCACAATGGAGACCCCACAATAATATAAACAATATAAATATAAAATGACTATAAACTGCTAATAGGTCTGGTCCAGAGGCAAACCCAATAATCCTATGAATCTTTCTGGCCGCACTGCACTGCACCAGCCCATGGAGATGGATATTAGAATCCCATAATTAATTTCCCTAACCTTCGCAGGACCTACACCCACTAATTATCTTGGGTTGTACCATAAGTCAGTATTCCCCACTAGTGCCTTCCCACTGAAGGACATGACCAACTAACCAGACTCTGAACCAAACCTATCCCTCCGATGCTGTGGTATTGTTTTTTTTTTTTTTTATACACACAAACAAATAAAACAAAGGTCGGGTGGGCTGCTAGTTCCTGAGATTCCAGAGGAGGTATCAAAACTCTTCCTCACCTTTTTATCACCCCACCTTATAACCCTGTCCCCTTTCTCCCACCTACAATCAAAAACCCTTATAGTCTACTAATCCACAACTACTGCCCTGCATTTGACCACCTTAACTCTTTCACTCCCCCCACTCTTTGCCATGTGGCCCATACACCGCATTTGGGCTCCCTGCCCTTCCTCAACTGACCAAAAGCATATATGATCATGCCTAAATAGTGAACCAATTATGAAAACATTAGGAAAATGAAGCAAATGGGAATCGCACACTGGTAAAGTGGAAAAATGAGTGTTAGGCTACTTTTACACATGCCGGGTTTTTTGCAGCCCGTTTTTACGAGCCATTTTTGCGGGCCGTATTGCTGTGTTTTTTGCGGTCTCCCACAAAAACGGGCTGCAAAAAACCTTCTCGGATCGTTTTTCCCTGTTGTAACAAATTGCAGGGGAAAAAACGGCGATCCGCAAATACGGTGTACCGCAAAAACAAGCTACCTTTGTTTTCGCACTACCATTGTTTTACATGGAGGTCGTGTCCGTGAGGCGTGAAAAATATCGAGCAAGCTTGATATTTTTTCACGGCCATATATAAGGCCCTCATGGCCATACGACACACGGCGCTCAGATCTATTTTTGCGGGCAGTTTTTGCCGCCCCATAGAAATCTTTTGGGGCCGCAAAAACGGCCTACAAAAACACGGCAAGTGTAAAAGCAACCTTATGTGCTCATATCCTGGGTCAATGATGAACAGGCAGGAGCAAAGGGGAAGAAATTACCCCATGAGAATCGCCACACAATTGTGGCTTCCTCAGGGATATATGTAATTTATTTGTTGCAGTGTGTGGTGAGAGCAAAGTCTACTGATAGATTTTGCTCAGATGCTGGGGCCAGTTATAGTAAATGAGCTGTAGAAGGACCTTTTCACTATTTTATGTAAACTAATGACAACTTGTGAAAAGGGTATTCCAGCTCTGCTTACTTCTGCATAGGGACAGGATTGAGGTCTGTGATGTCACATCTACTGATTCCTGCTATGTCATGTGGGTTATTGAAGAACCCGCATGATAACAGATGATAGCGCACAAGAACTAGCAGGTAGCAGTACACATGACATGCCCTGCCGATGTGGAAATTGAGCCAAACTGGAATACCCCTTTAATGGGTAGTGCTGATACAACTAGTCAATGAAGGACAGAGTGAAAAACGAGACTGTCATAGGTAATGGACCTTGAGATTAATTAAAAATATTTTATCTCATTACAGAATGGAGATTAGTAGTGGAAACACCTCTCCTCAGATAAAGGTATTTCTATGCTGTATGTTCAGTATTGTTATAGGATTATCCTATAAATTTGGGGTTTCCATAATACTTCATTGGATCGTACATAGCTGTGTGCAATACATTACATACACTGTACAAAAGCATGAAAACCTCGGTATGGATAAGTCAAGCACACAGTCTCTTTTTTATTAGATTTCCAACTATGGGAGCCTTCTGTCCATTCATGATGAAGATCAGCCTGGTAATTCATACACCATCCAGGCCAATGATAAAGGTATAATATACAGATTCAGCTTATCAATATATAAATGCAACGGATGTATGGAAAACATTATTATTGTTAGTTCATTATGAAATTATTCTGGTTGGACCAGTGCAGTTCAACTTCGCTCAAGCTTGTAGGACGGATCTGCAGTATGTTTCAGGTGAAAACTTACAATAGTCCTGGAAAAATCTTTTTAAAGGGAAGTTGTCTTCAGGAAATTATACCCCAAACTAGTCATGTTTTGATTGCTTATTAAATGCATATCTTTCTTGTAGCATTTAGTTTTGGAAATTGTAGAGCAATCCATCAGTGGTCGGACACTTCCAGCTCTCATGCCGGTCTCCTTATTTCCTTACCTGCCGTCGGCCTTCACTTTTTGACTAACAGGTCACTTATCTATCTTTCCCCGCCTGAGATTCTGCAAAGGCGCCAAATCATTTGCTGGGCTCATCAGATGGGGCAGCACACACACAGTAAGCTCCTTGTGGGACCTGGCCTAACAATCTCTTCATGTGGTGGAACTTCATTTGAGATCATTCCAGATGATGATTCAGCACCTGCATATAATCACTATCTGAGGTCGTGTCATCAGAGGAGGTGACGCATGTGAAGATCGATAGGTCAGCTCTCCATCAGAGATCTACGTGTGCGCTGCCCCATCTTATGGGGGAAAAGAGAAGGGTGACCTTTCAAAGACTGAAGACCAACGGTGGGCAGGGAAATAAGGAGACAGGAATGAGAGCCGGAAGTGCACTGTCCTCCTACTGCACTTGCAATTAAAACTTCAGAGATGGATTGCCCTACAATTTCCAAACTAAGTACTACAAGAAAGGGATGCAATTTAATAAGCAATAAAGGGCCATAACATACTTTAGTTAGGGGTCTATTTTCCTGATGACAGCTTTCCTATAAGTAGTGTAAATCTGTTATGTGCCAGCAAACTCAAAGGTCACTCTTAGATTGAGATCTTAAATGTATGATTTCATCTTCCAGTGCCTTATGACATATATCTACCAGACCATTCCTTCATCACCCCGACATTTACAGTAAATGCAAGTGTTCAAGAAGTGATCTCCTCGCTGGCGACAAAGAATGGCTTCCACAACGACCTAGTTTTAGTAAAAGTAAACTCTTGTGGAGGTAAGAGGAAACCTCGTGTAGAATTTTACTCCAGTTAAGTGTATCCATTGTTGGTCCACTGATTGAATTTCTTTTTTAAGGTCATGTTTTAAGGATTATTATTAATTACATTTATTGTGCCATTTTGTCTATTTCGCAGAAAGAGTATGTCTGAAACATGAGGACACGGGGGTCTTCACTTCTCTCGGAATAAATGAGCGCCTGTTTATCTGCAGCTCTCCAGACATGAGCTGTTTGGTGAGTATGGTCTACATGTTATGATCCTTTAGCTGTGGATACATTTTCAGTTTAGGACTCGGAGACATTGATCTGCAGATGACACTGTAGACTGTCATCTTCTGGTCATGAATCACCACCATATTCGCAAGCAGTGATAGGCAGCAAAGCTAAATCCTAATCCACCATACTGCTCACAATTTTTTGATTTCAACTCTCTATGTTATGCAAAAAATAATATCTTTTGTCTTTCACATTCTCCAAGACTCCTCTACCAGAGCAGATGGGACCGAGCAGCAGTAGCTGTGATATCCTGGATCTCATCAGCTCCAAGGAACTTGCACTCCAAATGACAGAAAATGACTGGAATCTCTTTAAGAGTGTTCACCAGGTACTGTATACATCTGTTTGGTTCATCTAGTTTTTAGACATATACTGTACACCAATTCTGCTTACCAAATAGTTGTGGAATTAAATACAATTTCTTTATAATATTGGCTAAATCTGTTATGCCTAAACTGTGAATAATTTAGGGTAAGGCCAGACGGAATGGTTGCGACATGGTAATGGCTCAGTCAATAAAAACGCCTGCAGTTGACTGCATGTTTTTGTGTAGACAAACCTTTTTGACGGTACATTTTATAATACATGACATACATATATTAGGCCAATTTAAAGAGAATCTGTCATCCAGTTTTCGCAACATAATATGAAAGCAGCTTAATGTAGGGGTAGAGACCCTGATTCTAGCAATGTGTCACTGAGTGGCTGCTTAGTATAGTTTTTAAAACAAAACTTTGTTTTATCAGCATCTGTAAGGGGATGAACTGAACCGCGGGTACCTGCATGCCGGGTTCGGAACTGAAGAGGCTGCATCCTCTGTTTCCGGGGGACAGCCTTGAGGAGGCGGACCTTCCCCTGCAGCATGGGGGAAGCCCGGGGGGAAGACACCTTCCTGTGGACTGAGAAAGGTGGGAGGAGACTGAGGAAAAGGGCGCGCAGATAAAAGGGCAAAGCGCAAAAAAAGGGAGTTTGGCGCCAGAGCAGTGTGCAGGAGCATGATGAGCGGCGCGCTCAGTTGCCCCTTCTCCCACCGGGTACTGGCATTGCGGCAGGGTCCGACCGTTTAGAGCGGGACCGCTGCCAGGAGAGAAGCCGGGTGCAGAATAGTGCAGAGCCGCTGCAGGACAGAGCAGAGCCGGTCGTGTTGCAGCCGGAGAGAGAGAAGTGCTTTGTCTGTGGGGTACCAGTGCCTCGCAGAATAGTGTCCGTCATTTCCCGCTGCCAGAGCGAGAGGGACGAATAGTGTGTGCCAGTGACTTCCAGTAAGCGAGACACAGGGCAGTCCGTGTCCGTGAGTACTATGCACGTGCCGTATTCAAAGAGAGGGAGAGACCGTGACGCAGTACATGAACACGATACAGGAGCTACACACTACAATCCTTAGGAAAGACAGTATAAGCATAGGACCCACCAACACCGTGCTGCAAGACCAGTTAGTGACGGGCCTGAGAGATGTGCTGCTGGGGCGGGCGTTGCGCAAGGGCCTGTGAGCTAACCCACACATGACTTTTTCAGAATTTGGGGTAGAGGCGCGCATAGGCGAGAAGAAGCAGGGGGTTGCAGTGTTGACAGGGATGGTCCGGTGTTGCAGAGTACCCAGCCCAAACGAGGAAGAGCCAATGTGGTCCCATGAGTTACATCAGGGGATGCAGACGATATGGGAAAAGGTCGACAAACTGGAGAAAGCTCTTACAGCTGCCTTGGAGTCCCGTACCATACACCAGGGTAACTTGCAGCAAAAGGAGAAGGAAGTTGGAGGAGAGGTGCGGAGCATAAGAAGTGCCCCAGCAGTTGCCCTAAAGTTGGTTTCTAGGTCGTGGAGTGGAGATTGTTCACTGATGGGACGCGTCTTCCACAGAGGTCGACGATCCAGACTGAGGCTCCCACCAGACAGGCCCTGGAGAGGGTGTTGGACGTGTGGAGGAAAGGGACACCTGTCCAGAAGTTGCCCTACCAGAGACAGACGACAGAGAAAGACCGCCCATCCCTCCGAAGGACTTGCTAACTGGAGAGAATGCCGCCCCTGAGAGAAAAGTTCCGGTGAGAAGAGAGGGGCCACATCCAGAGTCAGACAGAGTCACGATGATGGACGTCGAGTAGAGAAGGAGAAGATGTCAGCTGTTCGCGGTGAGATGTTTGCGTTGGTCAGGCACTTGGAGGCGAGTCTGGTAAAATTCCCACCAGGATCCGAAGGTTTCGTCCAGGGGGATCAACCCGAAAGGGTACAAGGGTCCAGTGTTCCCGAAACACCCACTCCCACAGTTCCCGAAGATGAGAGGGAAGAACCACTTTTCTCTTTTCTTGCTGCCCGTCAGTTCAAAAGACCCTGATCCAGTGGAGGAGTCGCAAGATGCCTCTGAGGTACCCCCGCCAGAAGTGGTAGATAGAGTTGAGCGAAAAGGGTCAGTCATATTCAAAAGTCGCCGACTTTCGCTGAAGTCGGGTTTCATGAAACGAAACCCGACCATAGCGTGAGGTCGGCCACAAGGTCGGCGACCAGAACGCCAAAGTCGCGTTTCAAAAGATGCTTCCAGCGCCCTTTTTCAGCCAATGATGGAGGACGCACACTGTGGGCAACGCAATGACATAGGCATCGGTCACCACCATCTTTGAGAAGGGCATGCAAGTGATTGGCTGGCTTTGTGTGGCGTCACAGGGGCTATAAAAGGACGTGAACGCCGACCGCCATCTTACTTATGCCGGATCTTAGCATAGGGAGAGCTGCTGCTGATGATGATTCTGTAGGGAGAGCGTTAGGCAGGGAAGAAGAACCAAAAAACTGCTTCTGCTGTTAGCGATTTCCACTTACAACACAACACTTTGTGTGCAGTGACAGGGGAGGCTCTATCTTTGTGCATCAGCTCTGTTGGTTATTAGGCTGCCTTATAAGGCTCCCTGATAGCTACATTGCTGTTTGCACACTGCTGTGCAAACTGCTTTTTTAAAAGCAAAAATACTTTTCTTCTTTTCTGCACAGTTACCAAGGGTTCATTTTTCCACCCTTTTGTGTGTGCACTGTGCAGCAGTCCTGCTTATTAGGCTGCCTGCGTCCATACTTGGACTGAGAGCATCATTGTCAGGGTCTTCAAATCTCTAGTGAGATCCAAATTCTCACCAATCCTATATAGACAGCCTCCACCTTGTCATACACCATCCAATTTCAGTTTGTTACATTGAGGTGTAATCTCTACTGGGCCTGAGACAATAGTTCTGCGTCCTCAAATCTATAGTGAGATTCAAAATCTCACCAATCCTATAGACACCCTCCACCTTGTCATACACCATCCAATTTCAGCCTGTTACATTGAGGTGTAATCTCTACTGGGCCTGAGACAATAGTTCTGCGTCCTCAAATCTATAGTGAGATTCAAATTCTCACCAATCCTATAGACACCCTCCACCTTGTCATTCACCATCCAATTTCAGCCTGTTACATTGAGGTGTAATCTCTACTGGGCCAGAGACAATAGTTCTGCGTCCTCAAATCTATAGTGAGATTCAAATTCTCACCAATCATATAGACACCCTACACCTTGTCATACACCATCCAATTTCAGTCTGTTACATTGAGGTGTAATCTCTACTGTGCCAGAGACAATAATTCTGCATCCTCAAATCTATAGTGAGATTCAAATTCTCACCAATCCTATAGACACCCTCCACCTTGTCATACACCATCCAATTTCAGCCTGTTACATTGAGGTGTAATCTCTACTGGGCCTGAGACAATAGTTCAGCGTCCTCAAATCTCTAGTGAGATTCAAATTCTCACCAATAGTAGATACACCTTCTACCTTGTTTTACAGTACCATATAGCTGGTGGTATTTTGGGTACATTTTCACAAAAATGAGCAAGTTTGGTGGAAGACGCCATGGAAGTGGGCGGGGGTTGCCAGCTGGTCCCGATGGTGGTGGAGGTGTGCATCTGTTGGTAGTGGCAAAAGCTCAATAGCACCTAAGGCAGGAGGTGTTGAGCCTGCGTCATCGTCTGGCTCCACAAGGCCTCGAAGGCTCTCTTTTCTGGGAGTAGGTAAACCACTTTTAAAGCCGGAGCTTCAGGAACAAGTTTTGGCTTACATTGCTGACACAGCCTCCAGCTCTCTCGCCTCCTCTTCTGAAGTTTCAAAAAATAAAAGCACTGAGTCGTCATTGGAGGCTCCTGGTCAGGAACAACACCTTTCCTTGTGTCCTTCACCCCTACCAAAAGTGAAGGATGTGGCAGGCCACACTACCGATTACTCCATGGAACGCTTTTCACATACCATGCCTGGGTTAGCAAGTCAAATCGTGAATTCCCCAGTCCAAGATGAATCTGACATGGAGTGCACTGATGCACAGCCACTGCTAGATTTTTCTGCTGGTACATTCACTCAGAGCACTACATTGTCCTCGCAGTGTACTGAGGCAGAATCAGACCCTGATGAAATTCAGGTGCCCCTTCCCGCATACTATATCACCTTACACGGTGACACAGAGGAAGGTGCACATGAAATTGAAGAGGAGGTGATGGATGACCCAGTTGTTGACCCAGATTGGCATCCATTGGGGGAAGAGGGTGCCACTGCCAATAGCTCAGAAGAGGAGGAGGAGGATCCGCAGCAGGCAACGACATCACAATAGCTGTTATCTGGCAGGACCGTAGCAGTCCAAAAATGTGTTACAAAAAACAAAAGAGTTGCAGAACAGCTTGGCCACGACGGTCAAATTAGCACAGTGTGCAAGGTCTCAAAATGTCTTCCATAGTAGGAAGAGTGCAGTGTGGCACTTTTTGGAACAAAATCCTAAAGACCAGGCAAAGGTTATCAGTAAGAAATGCGCAAAGACCTTTAGCCGATGGAAAAATCTGAGAAATTTGAATACAAGTTGCATGCTTAGACATTTAACCACCATGCACTTGCAAGCGTGGACGGACTACCAAACCTCACGTACCACATGTGCACCTGCTCCGAATGAAGGTAGTCAGAAACGCTACATCACTTCCCCCACTGTAAGCCCACCGGATAGCACACCACCAGCAGCAAATGTCGAGGTGTCGTCGCAAGGGCAAAGCAGTCATGGAATCACAATGTTATTGCTACGAAAGACTGAATCTAGGCCATCACCATCACCAACCCTCTCTCAGTCCGCCATGTCCACCGCTAGTTCCACCATATGCAGCTCTCAAGTCCAGCTCACCCTACCAGAGACTCTGAGTAGGACAAGAAAGTGCTCATCCTCTCATCCGCGTACACTGGCTTTGAACGCCCACATTGCCAAACTAATCTCGTTAGAGATGATGCCCTACTGGTTGGTTGAAAGCAAAGCTTTCTGCGAGCTCATGGCCTACGCAGTACCACGATATGACCTACCCAGTCGGCACTTCTTTTCGCGAAAAGCCATCCCAGCCCTCCACGTGCATGTGAAAGACCGCATTGTCCATGCTCTCAAGCAATCAGTGAGTGGAAAGGTGCACCTCACAACAGATGCATGGTCCAGTAGGCATGGCCAGGGCCGTTACGTGTCCATCACTGCGCGCTGGGTTAATGTGGTGGATGCAGGGTCCTCAGGGGACAGCGGCGGTGGGACAGTGCTGCCTAGCCCACGGTATAGGAAACAGTTGACTGTAGGCGTTCGACCCTCCTCCTCCTCCAGAAGCGAAAGCTCGTCCACAGAGCGCAGTCACACGAGCACTCCATCCGCAGCTGCCAGCGTTGCACACGAGGTGTCCCACTATCGAACAGCTAGCGGTAAGCAGCAGCAGGCTGTGTTGAAGATGATGTGTTTGGGAGACAACAGACACACCGCGGAGGTACTGGCCGACTACTTGCAGCGACAAACTGAGTCATGGCTGGGCAGTCTACATCTTGAGGCAGGCAAGGTAGTTAGTGATAACGGACGGAATTTTGTGGCAGCCATAGCCATTTCAAAACTCAGACACATACCTTGCCTGGCTCACACCTTGAACCTGGTGGTGCAGTGCTTCCTCAATAATTATCCGGAGTTAACACCCCTGCTCCATAAGGTGTGAAGACTGTGCTCGCACATCCGCCGGTCGCCTGTACACTCCAGTCGTATGCAGAAGCTGCAGCGATTGCTCCACCTTCCCAAGCACCGCCTAATTATCGACGTTGCAACCATATGGAACTCCACCCTGCACATGGTTCAGAGGCTGTGCGAACAGAGGCAGGCTGTAATTCATTTGTGGGAGGATACAGGGGCAGGCAGTTTGCAGGCAGACATGGAGTTGTCTGGTGTGCAGTGGTCGAAGCTGAAAGATCTCTGTAAAGGCTTTCAGTGTTTTGAGGAATGCACACGGCTGGTAAGCACAGACTTATGCGTCTGCTCATGCAAACTTTGACGCACATTAAGGAGCAGGCGTCTGCAGCCGAGGAGGAAGAGGAAGAGGGAAGCCTTGATGACAGTCAGCCATTTTCTGGTCAGGGAAGTCTTGTGGACGAGGTGGAGGAAGAAGAGAAAGAGGAGGAGGAGGTGGATGTTGGGGATGATTATTTTGGGGAGGAGGATGCGTCTCAGGGGGCAAGAAAAAATGTTGGCGTGGCAAGGTCAGGTACAGGGTTTGTGCGTGACTGGAGGGATGTGGATTTGCCAGAAAGTGCTCCTCCACCCAGCACTCACAGTGCATCATTGACACCTGGAACATTGGCCCACATGTCTGATTATGCCTTGCAGATCCTAAAAAGGGACCTCCGCATTGCCAAAATGATGAACTATGGCGACTACTGGTTGGCCAGCATCCTGGATCCATGCTATAAAGGCAAATTCCAAAACATCATGCCTAGAACCTAGAGCTAATATTGGCTAACAAACAAGCAACTCTGGTAAACCGTTTGTTTGAGGCATTCCCAGCACACAGCGGCGGTGATGTTTTGCCAACAAGCCGTAGGTGGCAACATGAAAGAGGTGTTCGTGGTGCACACAGCCGAAGTGGCGTTGGACACAGGGGTTTCATGACCATGTTGTGGACTGATTTTTCAAGTACCGCTCCCACGACTGGTAATACTGCATCGATCGAAAGTGACAGGAGACAGCAGTTGTCAACTATGGTAACAAACTACTTCTCCTCCCATATTGATGTTCTCCCTCACCAGTCATTCCCCTTTGACTATTGGGCCAGTAAACTGGACACCTGGCCTGAATTGGCACAATATGCCTTACAGGAGCTCGCTTGCCCTGCTGCTATTGTGTTACCTGAACGAGTCTTCAGTGATTGTGGATCAACCCTGACAGAAAACAGGACCCGTCTGTTGACCCAAAATGTTGATGATCTAACCTTCATTAAAATGAACCATGCATGGGTTTCAAAGGATTTTGTCCCACCCTCCCCTGCTGACACGTAGGTTGCCAGAAAAATGGCTTGCTTTTGTCCTCCTCTTCCGCGGTCTTCTCCAATTACTCCATTTGCAGCTGCTGAATGTCCAACATCAACATATGCCAATTTTTCCACCTCCCTAACTGGGCTGCCTCCCCCCACAGGGCCGGGGTCATCACCTGGCACACGCACCCGTGCGAGTGTCGTTGCCCTGGACAGGTGGGTGGGCACACTGTTTGGCAACGTCACTGGCACAAGGTCCCTCATAGTAGAATCAGGTGTCTCTGATGGTGGGGGTGCACACCCGCCGTCAGACACACCGGCATGCTATGAGGGGCCCTGTGCCAGGGCCGTCGCCAACGAGTGGGCCCCCCCTGCTTGCTCAGGATCATAGCACTTGCAAAGTTGAAATACTTACCTCTCCCTGCTCCACCGCCGTGACGTCTTCCGCCTTTCCTGACAATGACATTCTGGTCAGAGAGCGTGATGACATCACGTCTGTACGCCCTTTGCCTAAACAGTCCAAGTGCAGTGAGATGGAAGATGGGGATGACGAGGAGTCCAGACTAGTACAGGGATTCCCTAGCGAGGAGACTTATTTAATTGTTTTCAATGTTGGGACAGCTATTTTTGGGGAGCACTATACTCTGGAGAATGATATATGAGGCCCACCATACACTTGAGCATTCCAAAGGTGGACATCAGACACTGGAGCAGCATTTACAGGGCCCATTATGCACTGGAGCATTAGAAATGGGGCCCATTATATATGGAGCATTATTTGGGCCCATAACACAGTGGAGCTTCAGCCATGGGGACCAACATATACTGTAGCATTTTGTGGAGCTCATCATATACTGTTTCAAACACTATATGGGACCGATGATTCTGTATGGAGAAATATATGGGCCTTATTACTCTGTATAGCGCACTATGCGGTGCCCATAATACTGTATGGAGTAATATACTGTCCGTTTTTGGAGCTATTGGAGAATTTAAAATGGATATCAGTCATGAGATGTAAGAAGTGAAGTATTTTTCATTGTACTATACTGCTATTTCTCTGCCGTATCAGAGGATCATGAATTGTGGCATGTGTTAAAGGAGCCCATTGACACTCTTTGGCCCTGGGCCCACGAAAATCTGGAGCCAGCCCTACCCCCCACAACTTTAGCCAAATAACCCCCAGTTTTCAATGCCTAACTATTATTATAAAGTAAATTAAGGTTGACAAGCTTAAGTAATAAGAATTGATGTTTTTGGCATTAAAATGGGCACTGTAGATGTGTTTCCTGTCCTCCACTCACTGCCGACTTTTCTTCCCCATTGACTTGCATTGGGTTTCGTGTTTCAGTCGGCCTTCGACTTTTTACGATAATCGGCCGATTTCGTTCGACCCGACTTTTGAGAAAGTCGGGTTTCATGAAACCCGACTCGACCCGAAAAAAGGCAATGTCGCTCATCTCTAGTGGTAGACTGTGATGAGGAAAAAGGTCCTGAGACATTACCTTCATCAGCTCTGGAATATGGAGAGGGAGAGTTTCTCGCCATGTCAAATGTAGACCCAGAAGAGATTGCTGACCCATGGGACCTGAATGGACCCCCGTTCCCTGCCACTCTACCTGAAGTTCGGAGTGACCCTAACCAGCTTTACTGGCATCACGTAATGCGGGAGAAGCAGGAGCAGATGCAGAAATTTAGGGCAGCTCTCGGCCCTCAGAAAACCATCTTGGAGTACAATGACTCTCGCCTGTGGAATGGCAAGTTATAGAAGAGGAGTGTAAGGGGATGGACCGAACAATGGGTACCTGCATGTTTGTGACCCCTTTTTCCATCAACCACTTTGTGTACACTTGACTGACACTGTGAGGAGAGTGATGCAGGAGTCTCGTCGAGCTTAGAGCGTGCTTTGACCCTTACTGTTGCTTGGTCACTACAGAATATGGACTAGGGGCAGTGGAAGGTACAAGAGACCGACCACTGTCACCAGAAGACGTGGGGTATTTTTGTTTGTTTGACCCCATTTATGAGGACACTACGTCGGCCGCTGCAGGAGTTGGAGCACTAGGACTTCCTTATACGTCTGCTAATATTTGAACCATTATCTTGTACCGTACCTTTAATATTGTTTAACTCTTCACCTCCCTGCGTGGAGTATTTCCCCTGTAAATAAACCCTGTTAACCCTTGCTCTGTTGCCTACGTTCCGTCACTGCATCGCGCGTTCCTGCTTGTTCCCCCTTCTTACACATCAGCAGGAGATTTATCACTAGTGGACTAGTAAACTTGCTGTCATGTATTAGAGTCACGCCCCATCACTGATTGGCAGCTTTCTGTGTACACTCTGGAGAGGCAGAAAGCTGCCAATCGGTGATGTGGGTGGGGTTATACAGAGCTCAGCATTAAAGAACTGCAGCAGATAAAATATTGATTTTTATCAAAAATAAAACATGCAACCCCGTAAGTGACACATTACTGAAATCAGGGTCTCTTTTCCTACATCATGCTGTTCTCAGATAGGGTAGGAAATACCTGGTGACAGATCACCCTGATAACATGCATAAAAAAACGCAGCTACTACACAGGCTTTTTGATCACGTCATGACTTTGTTAATTGTGTTGGCATAGTCTATTACTTTCATGTGTCCCATCAACCAAAACCTCTAAGGCAGTGAGTTTCAACTTTTTGTAGGTCATGAGCCAAACATGGGAGATGTTTAAATATACGGTATAACATAATAATAATCTTTATTTTTATATAGCGCTAACATATTCCGCAGCGCTTTACAGTTTGCACACATTATCATCACTGTCCCCGATGGGGCTCACAATCTAAAATTACCTAGTAATATGACATTCATCTTAGTGATATCTGTCTATGATAAAGTTTTGACCCTTATACCAATTTTCTGCAGTGCTATGACATCCCTTGTGTTAGTTTTTTTATTTGGCCACAACAGGGAGGAACCGAGAAGAACCCAGGAGATACATGTGGTTCCCAATTTACAGTTTGAGGTATACAGGATGTCTTCTATGACTGTGACAAATCCCTGCCACAATGAGGCTTTTCTTAGAATGTGATTTTTTTACCCAGATGGGTGTACCACAATAAACGTAGAAAAGACTCCTTAGAGACCCTGATGTTCATCAAAGGCACTGAGGTTCATCAGATCGTTGCACACTATCAGCACAATGCCCTTGACTTTACTGCAGACAGCAAGGACTCTCTATGGATACATTTTTTCAATCTTGAGTACCCCCTTCTCGAGAATTGTAATTTCGGAGCAGCGTCTTAAGGTTTATGGTAATTATCTCTCCAACAACCATTGAGCCTCATGTGTAGACGTCTCATTATGGTGCCTAACCTATCTACTTAGGTGGAGTTGCTGTATCACACATTTGGGAAACAGCGGTTCCGTAACAGCACAACTGCTAATCTGGAGAGGTTTATAAGGCGATTCAATGAGGTGCAGTTCTGGGTGGCAACGGAAGTCTGTCTGTGCCAAGACGATGAGAGGAGGACGCTGCTCTTGCGCAAATTCATCAAGCTGGCCGCACAGTAAGTTGCCAGTACAATAATTGTGCTTGTGCTCTTCTTCTGGCTCTTACCTTCTGAACCAATTCTTATTCTCCGGAGGTCTAATAGACCACTTCTGTTATAGACACTCATGTACATAGCAAAGTCTCTGTAAGGCAGCGCACAGCGCACCTACAATTCGGTCACCTGTAGGAAGTCTGTTACCTGTGTGCATAATCCCGCATTGCTACGTACGGTATTAGAATTCACACATACCAGCAAGTAAAGTATTTAGCTGTAATCTTTTCCCCAAAAACTGAAAGCTCATGAAACTATAGCCTATAGGTAAATAGGATGCAGATTGGAAATGTTACTTTTCTTATTAACACTCATGATCAGCAGTAACTCATACTCTCATATGAGGTTCTAGTTTGGGTTGCAATTTTCTGAAACTCATTCATATTTCTTTCTTTGTCTGCAGGCTCAAGGAGCAGAAAAATCTGAATTCTTTCTTTGCTGTGATGTTTGGCCTCAGTAACACAGCAGTGAGCCGTATGTCCAGGACATGGCAGGTAAGACACTGACCAAGCAATGTCCCTTTATTGTACTTTTATGCACTGAGAAAAGCCATTATGGAATTGGCAAATACAAATTTTAAGGCTATGTTCACATAGAGCGTTTTTGCAGCTATATTTCAATGCAAATTAAGAGGAAGCTGCATTTTACAGTACCAGTAAAAGCTACGTGATTTTAGAAATCTTATGCACATACTTGGTTTTATTTTCCTGACCGAATTTGAGAACTGCAGCATGTCAATTCTTTTCAACAGGTTTTGCTGCGTCTTTATTTATTATGATTGCTTGTACATCATATTCTGCAGTGATTTAAAGACATTATCATCACTGTCCCCATAGGGACTCACAATCTAAATTCCCTATCTGTATGTCTTTGGAGTGTGGGAGGAAACCGGACAATGTGGAGGAAACCCACGCAAACACGGAGAGAACATACAAACTCCTTGCAGATGTAAATCCAAACGAATAAAAACCTCATCTCATCTTAAATATTGATCCCTTCACATACAGAACAATATACCAAAAGAGAAAAACGAAGGAACAAGATCCCAAAAGTTATCAAATTTTATTACACCATGAATAAAAGGTATATATCATAACACCACCATATCTCAATAAATACAATACAGAGTATAGAGAGGGGGTGGAAGTTACCTCACCCTAGTTACAACAACTCATAATTGTGGAGTGAGGATAAACTGATGAAACTGCAGAGGCGGTGAAACGCGCGTCGGGGTGTGTTACAGGTCCCCTCTACCGGGTGGCAGCATGACTACAGGTACATTGGCAACTTTATATGGTGATTTACTCTGTGTACCTTTTGTTATGGTGACATTTTGCACCTTGCTGATAACCTACAGGGTGCACATCTAGTGCAATAATACTAATAGGTCAAGGCTGCTCCTTATCAAGGTGGAGGGAACATTTATACAGTTTAGCCTCAATCCACAATTATGAGTTGTTGTAACTAGGATGAGGTAACTTCCTCCCCCTCTCTATACTCTGTATTGTATTTATTGAGATATGGTGGTGTTATGATATATACCTTTTATTCATGGTGCAATAAAATTTGATAATTTTTGGGATCTTGTTCCTTCGTTTTTCTCTTTTGGTATAAACTCCTTGCAGATGTTGTTCTCGGTGGGATTTGAACCCAGGATCCCATTGCTGCAATGCTAATCACTGAGCCACCGTGCTTGGTGACTTTACTAACTTTATGTGCAGTAGACAAATGACACATGTATTCCTCACCAAATAAACACCATTTGCGAAAAAAAAAACCCTTCACTTCGAAACACGCGTTTTACTGCTAAATAAAAAAACACTGCTTGTGAACATAGCCTAAGTTTGTTTTGGAAAAGTTTTTTCCTAGTTCCTAGCAGTAAGAATGGGTAATGAAGAAGCAGTTACCTAACATGACATTTTATTTCTGCGAGGTCTCTTCCAATTATTTCCACATAATGCACAAAAAGGTAAATTACCGTAATCTTATTTTGCTTCTTTTAGAGGTTGCCCAACAAGACCAGAAAACTATACTCCATCTTTGAAAGACTCATGGTAAGTTTCTCCATTCTTATGTCGCCTCACCGGTCTCCAAGTTTATTTTTTTATCAGAATATTTAAGATATTTTACTTCCGTCACAGCCGTGTTCACATTTAATCATATATTTAACAGTTTAGTATTTATGATCTGTAAGGTCTAAGACCTGATGAGACTGCTGTATGATGTCAGAATGGCTGTATAACGCTTTATAAAAGTGTAATTTAATCTGTCCACCTTCCCTGCTGCGGCTGAGATCTCACACTGTTCAGTACAAGCTGCAGCTGTCAGTCAGGCCTTGTGGGTGGAGACTAAATACATGTGGGATCATTAAATATTAAATTTCATAGCTGGACTCATAAAATTCTCATCTTACTATATACAGCTATTCTGACATGGATTTTTCAAAGTAAGTACACTAGTCTCATCAAGTTGAAAAACTTAATAACATATGCAGTTTGTAAGGTGAAATTTGGTGACAGAACAGCTTTAAAGCCTGCATTATAGTTGAAGGGGGCATTGACAAACATCCTTAGTATTTTAACTGAACTTCTAAAATACGTACAGCATATTATAAAATCTTAAAGGCCTGTTTCGCACCACAGTTTTTTGTCATTTTGAACACTTGCACTTTTTTACATTGTAAACCAAAAAAAAATTATGCAAATGTATGTATGATAAGGCAAGTATGTCTGTTTCTTTGACATGTATGCTACATCTATTTTAGGATATTGTCAGGATATTGGGTGACTTGTTTGGTAGAAAGAAAGTATGTTAGTATATAAAAATCTGTTTGCATTCGTCTTTCATGGACTCCGGTGATAGATATAAAAAAAAAAAAAAAAAAAAAACCTGATCCGTTTTCTTAAAAGGAAGAAAAAGCGCAACGTACTGCATTTTTTGTATTCTGTAAAGATCTAAATGGATCTAAATGCACAAGTGTATGTTGAGTACCCATTTGACATACGTGCTTCCCAATATATTCTATCCATTTAAAAATTTATAGCAAAAATGGATACATCAGTACACCACAAACCATGGTATGAACCAGGCCTAATAGATCAGTTCAGCTTTGAGCTATGATGGAGGCTGTACCTCTTTTTCTTTATTTAGCGCTAGCATATTCCGCAGCGCTTTACAGTTTTGCACACATGATCATCACTGTCCCTGATGGGGCTCACAATCTAAATTCCCTATCAGTGTGTCTTTGGAATGTGGGAGGAAACCGGAGAACCCGGCGGAAACCCACACAAACACGGGGAGAACATACAAACTCCTTGCAGATGTTGTCGTTGGTGGGATTCAAACTGCATATTCCGCAGCGCTTTACAGTTTTCACATATTATCATCACTGTCCCTGATGGGCTCATAATCTAAATTCCCTATCAGTATGTCTTTGGAATGTGGGAGGAAACCGGAGAGCCCGGTGGAAACCCACGCAAAAACGGGGAGAACATACAAGCTCCTTGCAGATGTTGGTGGGATTTGAACCCAGGACTCCAGCGCTGCAAGGCCGCAGTGCTAACCACTGAGCCACCATGCTGCCCATACCTCTGGAGCAGTCCAAGATAAATGAAGGTATTAGGTTGTGTTCACACGTAGCGTTTTTTAATCCGTTTTTTTTTCCGCAGGAAAAACCTGCTCTCTTAGCAGAAAGAAACTTGCTTAAAGAGCAGGCTTTGCTTAGCTTTTGTTCTCTTTTTTTGGCGCGATTTTGTCAGGGTACATTTGTCTCTTGTGCATGCTGAAAAAGTTTAGTCCATAAAAAGAAAATCTGATTTTACTTCATCAGGTTTTGGCACAAAAAAACTGATACCTGCGTTTTTCAGCGTTTTTTTTGCACCATGCATTGCTTACAATGGGTGAAAACCGCCAAAAAAAAAAAACCACTGAAAAAATGCTGAAAGAATTGACATGCTGCATTTGGCAAAAACCAAGATATTTCACAAAATACTGAGGACGAAAAGAACAGGATGTGTGCATGAAATTTTTGAAATCTCATAGACTTTGCTGGTACTGTAAAACGCAGCTGAAAATTTGCATTTAAAAAACGCAAAGTGTGAGCATAGCCTCATATCACATAGATTCATTCTATATAAAACAAATATATTAATAATCTTGTAAAACTAAGTTTCAGTTAATACTGTGTATTTCTTGTTGCAGGACCCGTCTTGGAATCATAGAGCCTACAGACTGGCAGTAGCCAAACTCAGCCCTCCTCTCATTCCTTTTCTTCCTCTTATTTTGAAAGGTATTACGAGAAGAGTTGAATTCAAGTGGTGACCTATAACTAAATAATGCATACTTTTAAAAAAATATATATTATATATATATATATATATATATATATATATAGTAAAAATATTATAGTTATTCTCTGCTCCTCCTAAAATGCTGCCCAGTTCAGGGTCTGTACTCTTCCTCTTCCAGTGGATGGACGTGATTTCTCACAGCTCATCACTAATTGCAGTAATGACCATGTCATTGCTTTGGGCAGTGATTGGCTGCAGTGGTCACGTGTTCTTATGTGGCGCCCCTGAGGGTTCAGTCACCACAGAGGTACTGCACCTCCTCCTGAGGTGTGGTGCCCCACCATCCAGGTAAGGTGGAGACTTCTGACCACACTCCAACACCTGCATCCCACACAACATAGTAGTGTAGCAAAGCACCCTTTGGTGGCTCCCTGCTTGGAACACGAAGAGTGCTGGAAGGCGGGTGGAGCTTAGTTGCGCAAAAAGAGCGGGAAGAGTTTAGGATTTAGTCAGTCAGTCAGTGAGTCTGACTAAGGAGAGTCTGTGAGAGAAGATCCCCGGAGAGGGATGGATGAAAGAAGTGCTGCAGCCCGCTGGCACAGGAAAGGGACATTGATGGAAAGCCTGACTCTCTCCATAAGAAAGAAGGATTAGTACGGAACGTAAGGAGAGGAGGACTAAGGATTAGGGTTAGAGCAGAACCCTTCCCAAGTTCACAGCGCATGGCCGGGGTTCGGTCCCCGAGGTTGTATGGATACTAATGGTCCTGCAGCAGACACCGGAGGAATAGAAGTTGTCACCATTTTATTCCCACACAAGGCTTGGGGGCACAACAGCATCGTGAGTGAGCCGGGACTTAGTAGCAAGGAGTCCCCGAAGCAGGCTACAGCTGTCTGCCGTACAAGTAGAGTTCATAGGAACATCTGACAGGAGGAACTCCAGTGTAACTCAGTACTGAGAGTACTTCACTAAAGGCGCAAAAGGGAGACGATCAGAAAAGGCACATATGTTGGCGGAGTGTTGGAACGGAGTACTTCATTTTGCCTGGAGGTTGGCTGACTACAGCCCTGCCTGTGGAGGGCTACACCATCATTGCTGCACCACACCCAGAGGATCTGTCTGCAGCGTCGGCTTAGCACCTTCATTGCCGAACACCACAGGTGGCGTCATGAATCATTAACTTATAAACTTTAATAATCAGCCACACTTTTCCTTTTACATGGTCGCCCAGGGCCACAGACCAGGTCACGGCTACGTGACACTTCCCATTGAAATCAAAGGGCCCGGCTCCGAGTACCCCACTGCCCTGGGAGGGCGATCCACTTACGACCAGAGTATGATGTACTGAGTCAGTCTATATACATCCTGCAGACTACAGTACAGTGGGTGACAATTTCCCAGTACTATTTTGCAGAACAATATAGGAACAGCAGGATAACTGGGACCAGACATACTTGTGATCCATGTTGCATGCAAACCGAAATAAAGTGTGACCTTCATATGGCGGTATGCTGCATGCTGGTGGTGAACTGTTTTCTTTCATCCATGCTATGTAATATGCTGGATGATATTGCCCCATAAAAGCGCTGCTTCAGTTTCTGATACAACAAGCAGCACCCAGAAAAATACTGACTGCAGTGTGGGATCTTTCCCTGCTTTCCCTTTTTGTTATGGCCATACTTCCGCAAAAGTGTAGGGGTTTGTTCACATGTTGCATTTTTTAAAGCGTTTTTACTTGCATTTTTCAACCTTTCCTTTGAATGGGTGAAAAGCACTGAAAAATTTGCTTGCAGTGTCTTGGCAAGGACACAGCAAGGTTAAAAATACACATGGGAAAATAAAAATAGCGCATATCTGAAATTTCAGAAATGTAATTTATTAATCTGGGACTGTAAAATGCTGTGTATTTTATGCATCAAATATGCGATGGAAAAAAACACAGCAAAAATGTGTGTGAACATACCCAAGCACTGGAATACGTTAAGGTTATTGTTGATTATTTTATAGACCTTACATTTATCCATGAGGGAAATAGAAGCACTTTGGACAACCTAGTGAACTTTGAAAAGATGGTAAGTTAATAATCAAGTCTAAAAAATGCACTTATATAGCACACATAAAAAATATATAAAACGGAAGGTATGATCAGAAAATGACCTACTGTATAAAATGGGTGTTTTAAGTTACCCATACAGTATGATTTTAAGCAATGTTTTCATTTTATTTTTCATGTATTATTTAGATCATACCCATCCATGCAAGTCAATGAGTGCATGGAAAACATCGGACTGCACTTGGATGACATCTTAGTGCAGTCTACTTTCCACGGACTAACAGAATTGAGAAGATTTAAAAAATGTTTTCTCCATTTTCTCCTCATTCGGGAGAATCAGATCACACTATGCTCAAACTCTGATCAGAGTGTCAATTGCATATTCGGCCCGATTCTCTTGGATGATAGAACCTATGATCATGTGCACGAGCTCTAAAGTTAATAATGAGGTTGTGACGTTAGTCACTTCTCACGGCCAAGCTGTGAGTCAGGATAGTCAAGGAGTCAAATGTCAGAAGCCAGAAAGGTATGTCATAAACAGAAGAAAGAGACAAAAGCATAGTCTGGTAACGTTCTGAGGTCAGAATACAAGGAGGATAGCGGATCAGAGCAGAAGGGGTTGAACAGACGGATCGTCAAAACAAGGTCCAAGGTCAGGCAATGAAAGATCAACATACAGAACTGAAGGCATAAAAGAAACAAACCACACTTAACTGAATGTACGTCTGGCAGAGGTCTGGGAGAAACAGTTCAGTTAAGTAGCATGGCAATCACAAGGGACAGTGAACACCTGGAGACAGACAGCGCCTACCAGTCACAGATTGGATAGTGAACTGTCAATCAACACACTGACAGCTCATCACGCCCCTGTACCAGATGGAATGGCTGAGCTGTTAATAACAGTATCCCATACTGAGGGAATCGTGACATTGATGTTATTTTTGTAATATGCGGAAAAGGTTGAAGGAAACACATATTGGTCTTATTAAAAAAAAAAGTCTGCAGTCATTTTATGTCTTAGCATCTTGTTTGTGCGTTATATAACTTATATTTTTATCTGTTGATTTTATTTTCACAGCGGATGATTGCAAAGACTATCCAGATGTTTCACACTTATCGCAGCCAGAGCTACAGTACGTGCATTTAATCACATACTATTAACTATCCATATACAGTAATATTTTACTATAAGCAAAAGAAAAAGGAGTACAATTACCCATAAAAATTATATAAATTTTATTACATAACAAAAAATAAATGTTCAATCCAAAAGTAGAAAAATTAAAATACATAAAAAGTGAAGGATACATGACAGAATATCTGACACATTCACCAAATTGTATAGACCAGGGCTTCAGAGACTATAAAGTATAAATAACAGTATAATCTACACATAGATGAATATAACATTATCAAAGTGCTGGGCATTCACAGAGACCAGTGTATATATAGTCAGCTCAATCTATATCACCATAGATATGGTCCTATAAACCTCCTTAAATTAAGCAAAAAACACCCAACACCCAAAAAAATTCTCACCCATATTGGTCACAGTGAAAGGTAAGAAGCGTTCTTTTTTTTTTTTTGCTTATATGATTCCATTTTGGAGTATACCCTTTTTAGTGGTATAATTTACTGAATTAACCCCTTTTTTCTGGATTTTTATTCATAGTAATCTTTTCCTGTAGGTCATATTAGTAGATTATATGTACACAGGAGGATTATGTGGTTAGGACATACGGCAGATATTAAAACAGCTTAAAGCAGACACTATGGGTGATCGCGGCATTAAAGGATCTGCTGGTGATCAATGTTGTTTTTATACAGGATATTTTTCATGCTAAAGTCCATGCAGTGAAAATGGGGTGTTATGTTATATGGCCCAAATACAGATGAATAGCTAGCTATGTAATACCTGTTCTCATAGCGACCACCAGAGGCTTAGGGTAAGTGCACACGTTATTTTTAGCAGAAAGTTCTTCACCAAAAATATGCCTCTTGGCAGGAAAAAACGTGCGTAAAATACATGCGTTTTTGACACGTTTTTGTATGCATTTTTTCCCCAATTCATTTGAATGGGTTAAAAATTTTGCAAAAAAACTGAAAGAATTGATATGGTGCAGATGTGAAACTGCTTCAAATCTGCAAAGAGAAAATAAGCGGTGTGGGCATCAGATTTCTGAAATGTCATTCATTTTGCTGGTGCTGTAAACTGCAACAATTTTGGTGTAAAAATTTCTGCTGCAAATACTTAACTTTTTCACATACTGTGCAAAATAAGCACTGGAGGCAGAGTTAAGATGGAAGATCCAGGCAGTATCCTCCCCAGAACCTGGAAGAGGTTATTTAGATATAGGAAAATGTGGATTTCTTTGGAATAAAACATCAGATCATAAATATCAAAGTTTCAATTTATTCAGGTTTTTATGACCTGCATGACCATAAATTCTAAATGAAAACAGAGGAGCAAGACAAACTGACTGCAAAATAAAATGTGTCTATACACATGCATAGAGCAAGGGAGACAAGCAAGGAGAATTTGAGCTGCAACACAGGAAGAGAGATATGATGGATAGGCATCACTGAAACTTGGTGGGATGATACACATGATTGGAATACAGACCATGAAGGCTACATCTTATTTATTAGAAACAGGATTAACAAGAGGAGGGGAGGTGCTGCATTGTATATTAAGAAAATATATACACACGTCGTCAAAATTGCTGGTACCGCTTGTTTAATGACAGGAAAACCCACAATGGTGACAGAAATAACTTGAATCTGACAAAAGTAATAATAAATTTATGAAAATGAACAAATGAAAGTCAGACATTGCTTTTCCACGATGCCTCCAGAGAATTTTAAAAAAAACAAAACTCATGAAATAGGCCCGGACAGAAATGTTGGTAACCCTGAAAATAATGTGACAAAAGGAACATGTTAAATCAAGGTTTGACCGCTAATTAGCATCACAGGTGTCTACAATCTTGGAATCAGTGAGTGGGCCTGTATAGAGGGCTACAGATACTCACTGTGCTGTTTGGTGACATGGTGTGTATCACACTCAACATGGACCAGAGGAAGCAAAGGAAAGAGTTGTCTCAGGAGATTAGAAAGAAAAGTATAGACAGACATGTTAAAAGGTAAAAGTTATAAGACCATCTCCAAGCAGCTTGGTGTTCCTGTGACTACAGTTGCACATATTATTCTGAAATGTAAGCTCCATAGGACTGTAGCCAGCCTCCCTGGATGTGGCCACAGGAAGAAAATTGATGACAAACCAAAAAGACTGATAATTAGTGTTGAGCATTCCGATACCGCAAGTATCGGGTATCGGCCGATACTTGCTGTATCGGAATTCCGATACCGACTTCCGATATTTTTTCAATATCGGAATTCGGCATCGGAATCGGAAGTTCAGTTGATTGACGGCCTGACGTCATCATGATGCGCGGTGTGTGCGCATCATGATGCGCCGTCATTTCGGGCCTTCCGGGGGTCTCTGCCGGCCTGCCGGGGGGCTGTGCCGGCCTGCCGGGGGGCTGTGTGGACTGCCCGGGGTCTCTGCCGGCCTGCCGGGGGGCTGTGCCGGCCTGCCGGGGGGCTGTGCACCCTGTGGGGGTCTGTACCGGCCTGCCGGGGGGCTGTGCCGGCCTGCCGGGGGGCTGTGCTGATGTCCGGGGGTCTGTGCAAGCATCGTCCGATGGGACTACAAGTCCCATCGGGCGATGCCTGCTACCATGACAGTGATTGACACATTAGCCAATGATGGGACAGTAGTAGTCCCATCATCCGGCTAATGTGTTAAATGTTAAAAAAAAAAAAAAAAAAAATACTACATACATACTACATGCTACATACATACTACATATATACTACATACATACTACATACATGCTACATACATACTACATGCATGCTACATACATACTACATATATACTACATACATACTACATACATACTGCATGCTACATACATACTACATACATACTACATACATACTACATGCATGCTACATATATACTACATGCTACATACATACCACATACATACTACATGCATGCTACATATATACTACATGCATGCTACATACATACTACATATATACTACATGCATGCTACATACATACTACATGCTACATGCATGCTACATACATACTACATACATGCTACATATATACTACATACATACTACATACATACTACATATATACTACATGCATGCTACATACATACTACATGCTACATGCATGCTACATACATACTACATACATGCTACATATATACTACATACATACTACATATATACTACATGCATGCTACATATATACTACATACATACTACATATATACTACATGCATGCTACATATATACTACATACATACTACATATATACTACATACATACTACATACATACTACATATATACTACATGCATGCTACATATATACTACATGCTACATACATACCACATACATACTACATACATGCTACATATATACTACATGCATGCTACATACATACTACATATATACTACATGCATGCTACATACATACTACATACATGCTACATATATACTACATACATACTACATATATACTACATGCATGCTACATATATACTACATACATACTACATATATACTACATACATACTACATATATACTACATGCATGCTACATACATACTACATATATACTACATGCATGCTACATACATACTACATGCTACATGCATGCTACATACATACTACATACATGCTACATATATACTACATACATACTACATATATACTACATGCATGCTACATATATACTACATACATACTACATATATACTACATACATACTACATATATACTACATACATGCTACATACATACTACATATATACTACATGCATGCTACATATATACTACATGCTACATACATACCACATACATACTACATACATGCTACATATATACTACATGCATGCTACATACATACTACATATATACTACATGCATGCTACATATATACTACATGCTACATACATACCACATACATACTACATACATGCTACATATATACTACATGCATGCTACATACATACTACATATATACTACATGCATGCTACATACATACTACATGCTACATGCATGCTACATACATACTACATACATACTACATGCTACATACATACCACATATATACTACATACATACAATACATTCATACAATACATACATAGACATACAGTACATATAACATAGAGTAACATACTTACCAATACTTGTCACATTGTTCCCCGAAGCCATTGTCGTCTACGGAATAAATATTAACATAACAAACCACAAAAATACTCACCCACGATCCGAAGCAGTCCACGAGTGTGTCCCACGACGATCTTGGGTAGAGAACTGCAGCATCAGATGATGCTGCCGTTCTCTACGGGCTGCAGGAATCCAATGACGGAAGGTAGGTATCCTTCCGCACTGTATTCCTCCGCCACTTAAAAAAAAAAAAGTCCCTAGTCTCACTTTATGCCATTGCTGTGTGGGAAATTCCCACGCAGCAATGGCATAAAGTGAGACTAGGGACTTTTTTTTTTTTTAAGTGGCGGAGGAATACAGTGCGGAAGGATACCTACCTTCCGTCATTGGATTCCTGCAGCCCGTAGAGAACGGCAGCATCAGCTGATGCTGCAGTTCTCTACCCAAGATCGTCGTGGGACACACTCGTGGACTGCTTCGGATCGTGGGTGAGTATTTTTGTGGTTTGTTATGTTAATATTTATTCCGTAGACGACAATGGCTTCGGGGAACAATGTGACAAGTATTGGTAAGTATGTTACTCTATGTTATATGTACTGTATGTCTATGTATGTATTGTATGAATGTATTGTATGTATGTAGTATATATGTGGTATGTATGTAGCATGTATGTAGTATGTATGTAGCATGCATGTAGTATATATGTAGTATGTATGTAGCATGCATGTAGTATATATGTAGCATGCATGTAGTATGTATGTGGTATGTATGTAGTATATATGTAGTATGTATGTAGTATATATGTAGCATGTATGTAGTATGTATGTAGCATGCATGTAGCATGTAGTATGTATGTAGCATGCATGTAGTATATATGTAGTATGTATGTAGCATGCATGTAGTATATATGTAGCATGCATGTAGTATATATGTAGTATGTATGTAGTATATATGTAGCATGTATGTAGTATGTATGTAGCATGCATGTAGCATGTAATATGTATGTAGCATGCATGTAGTATATATGTAGTATGTATGTAGCATGCATGTAGTATATATGTAGCATGCATGTAGTATATATGTAGTATGTATGTAGTATATATGTAGCATGTATGTAGTATGTAGCATGCATGTAGCATGTAGTATATATGTAGCATGCATGTAGTATATATGTAGTATGTATGTTGCATGTAGTATGAATGTAGCATGTATGTAGTATGTAGTATGAATGTAGCATGTATGTAGTATGTAGTATGAATGTAGCATGTAATTTTTTTTTTTTTTTTTTTTTTACATTTAACACATTAGCCGGATGATGGGACTACTACTGTCCCATCATTGGCTAATGTGTCAATCACTGTCATGGTAGCAGGCATCGCCCGATGGGACTTGTAGTCCCATCGGACGATGCCTGCACAGACCCCCGGAGCCTGCACAGACCACCGGCAGGCCGGCACAGCCCCCCGGCAGGCCGGCACAGCCCCCCGGCAGGCCGGCACAGCCCCCCGGAGCCTGCACAGACCACCGGCAGGCCGGCACAGACCACCGGAGCCTGCACAGACCCCCTGGCAGGCCGGCACAGCCCCCCGGCAGGCCGGCACAGCCCCCCGGAGCCTGCACAGACCACCGGCAGGCCGGCACAGACCACCGGAGCCTGCACAGACCCCCTGGCAGGCCGGCACAGCCCCCCGAAAGGCCCGTACAGACCCCAGAGAGGCTGTACAAGGGCAGGAAAGGGTTTTTCTTATTCCGATACCGGAAGTCCCATAGACTTGAATGGGACTTCCGGTATCGGAATCGGCGATACCGATACTTTTTTTAAAGATCGGCCGATACCATCCGATACGATACTTTGAAGTATCGGATGGTATCGCTCAACTCTACTGATAATACAAATTGTAACAAAAGAGCCCAGAAAACTTCTAAACAGATTAAAGGTGAACTTCAAGCTCAAGGAGCATCAGTGTAAGATCGCACCATCCGGCGTTGTATGAGCCAAAGTGGACTTCATGGGAGACTACCAAGGAGGACACCATTGTTGAAAAAAAAATCATAAAAAAGCCAGACTGGAACTTTCTAAACTATACGTTGAAGAGCCACAAAGCTTCTGGGAGAATGTCCTTTGGGCAGATGAGACAAAAATGTAACTTTTTGGTAAGGCACATCAGCTCTATGTTCACAGACGGAAAAATGAAGCATATCAAAAAATGAACACTGTCCCTACTGTGAAACATGGAGGAGGCTCTGTTATGTTCTGAGGCTGCTTTGCTGCATCTGGCACAGAGAGTCTAGAATCTGTGCAGGGTACAATGAAATCTCAAGACTATCAAGGGATTCTAGAGAGAAATGTGCTGCCCAGTGTCAGAAATCTTGGTCTCAGTCGCAGGTCATGGGTCTTACAACAGGATAATGACCCAAAACACACAGGTAAAACACCCAAGAATGGCTAAGAGGAAAACATTGGACTATTCTGTAGTGGCCTTCTATGAGCCCTGACCTAAATCCTTTAGAGCATCTTTGGAAAAAGCTAAAACATGCCATCTGGAAAAGGCAACCTTCAAACACGAGACAACTGGAGCAGTTGGCTCTTGAGGAGTGGGCCAAAATACCTGTTGAGAGGTGCAGAAGTCTCATTGACAGTTACAGGAATCGTTTGATTGCAGTGATTGCCTCAGAAGTTTGTGCAGCAAAATATTAAGTTAAGGGTACCATAATTTCTGTCCAGGCCTATTTCATGAGTTTTATTTTTAAAAAAATTCTGTGGAAGCATGGTTGAAAAGCAATGTCTGACTTTCATTTGTTCATTTTCATAGATTTTTGATCTATTATTACTTTTGTCAGATTCAAGTTATTTCTGTCACCATTGTGGGTTTTTCTGTCATTAAACGAGGGGTACCAACAATTTTGACCACATGTGTATCTCAACAATGATCCAAGCTTGAGAGACTGATAGCTATGTAGAAACTGTTTGGGTAACAATACAAGGAAAGAAGAACAGAAAGGACACTATTGTAGGTGTATATGATAGGCCATCTGGACAGACTGAAGATATGGATGAACTCTTTTTACATCAGAAGTGTCGGTTCTCAAAAAAGTACGACAGTGATCATGGGAGATTTTTGTTGGGAATCTCTCTCAGGCAAAAGTAATGGGTCCAGAAAATTCTAATCTTCTGTTGCTGACAACTTATCTTAAAAAAGGTAGAAGAGAGAACAAAAGGATCTGCAGTCTTGGACCTAATTCTTACCAACAGGGAGGAAATGGTTGAGGAAGAAAAGTGGCTGGGAATTTAGGAGGCAGCGATCATGCTATCATAGAATTTTGGATTACAAGAGGAGGAAGACCAGCAAAAACTCAAACTTTAAGACTGGACTTCAGAAAGACAGGTTTTAAAGAACTCAAAGAGTGTAGGAAAGGTCCAATGGCTGGATGTTCTAAAGAACAGAAATGTCCAAGAAGGATGGGAGATTTTGCTAAACGAAAATCTCAGTAACAATCCCTAAAAGAAAGAAGAATGGAAGCATTTAAAGAGACCCGGATGGATGAAGACAGAACTTAATCACTTTTTAAAAAGCAAAATAGAAATGCATATTAAATGGAAAGAGGGGGGCATGACTAAAGAAAAATATATTGCTGTCTGCAGGAAATGCAGGGCAAGCATTAGAAGAACTAAAACCAGTAATGAAGTGAGGCTTCCAACGAGAACAAAAGATGTAAAAATTTGATTTGGGGGTATGTCAAAAGCAAAAGAAAAGTCAAAGATGTGTGAGGTAGTGATTGGTGTCACATGTAGGGATTGCTCTGTGTTTCCCCCCAGGATGCACCCGGAGGCGTATTGAGACCATGAGAGTGCATTGCAGTCAAAGGCGCAGCTGTGATTGCAATGCAATGTAAAAGTAAGTATAGGTCTTGGACATGCTAGCTGTCCAAAGCAGATTTAGGGAAAACCATCTCTGGGCTTTGGTGTTTTGAAACAGACTACAGCTGATAGTGGTGCAGTCTGTTTCATTCCCAATCTGGGTTTTCTATGTGGCCTATGGTCACAGATTCTAGTTAAAAACCCTGCAGTAAAGGGTTTGGGTGTGTCAGGGTCAGAGTCAGTGTCAGTCTGGTGTTTGCAAGAGTGCAGAGCAGAATGCTTAGCAGAGCTCCACCTGTGTGAGGCAACACAGGCAAGCGGCGCCAAACCGCCAAGGGAGCTGAAAGGCCTGGCACCCACAGCATACACGACCGTGCAGTCACCCATGGCAACCGGTCTCTGAGGAGGACTGTCTTGTGCTCGGCGGTGGACTGGCATGTTTTTCAATTGCAATCTGGATTATATGGTTCCCGGCTGCGATCCGGAGGATATTGTATGCTGTGTTTTGCTCTGAGTTGAACATTAAAGAGACTTTTGTTTTGAACTTTGCCGGGTCACTGCCTCATCACTGCACAGTGTGGATACCGCTGCACTACAGATGCTATAGGAATTTTACAGAATGAAGAGGTGAAGTGGTCAAATATAATGTTGAGAGGGACGAACTTTTTAATTCCTATTTTGCATCTGTGTTCTCTAAGAAAGCAATTGTAACATCAACTGATCTTCGTAGTACCATCGAAAGAATAAAAGAATCCACACTATCTACAGTATAAACAAAGACATGGTGAAAGAGCACTTAGCTAATTAAAATTAATTTAAATCTCTTGGTTTAGAGGAATTACATCCTAGGGTACTAAAAGTGTTAGCAGAGGAAATAACAGAATCAATAGCCAGAATCTGAAAAATCCTCGAGAACAGGGGAAGTCCCAGAAGACTGGAGAAGGGCAAATGCTGTCCCTATCTTCAAAAAAGGAAAGACGATGGAGCTAGGAATTTACAAGCCAGTGAGCCTTACTTCTATACCAGGAAAGATCTTTGCACAAATTATTGAACAACATGTATATAAGTACTTGGTTAAGAATACAGTAATTAAGCAGAGTCAGCATGCTTTTGTAGCAAACAAGTCACGCCAGACTAATCTAATTTCCTTCTATGATGTAATCACTGATCAGGGAAATGCGATAAAGTATATCTTGACATCAGTAAAACATTTGATAAATTACTTCATACCAAGTTTGGGATTGGCAAGGCTACATTTAGGTGGATTCATAACTGACTCAGTGATCGTACTCAAAGAGTGGTAATAAATGGTTGCACATCCAATTGGAAGAGTGTTTCAAGTGGGGTACCACAAGGCTCTTTCCTGGCCCCAGTGTTGTTAAGCATTTTTTAAATGATGTAGATAAGGGAACTAAAAGGTAAACTGAACAAATTTGCAGACGATGAAAAGCTACAGTAGGATGGACAGCTAACGCTAGAGAAAACAAAGAAAGGATTCAGAAGGATCTAGATAAGTTTGAACAATGGGCAGAAACTAGAATGGTATTTACCAGGGTGAAATGCAAGATTCTACGTCTGGGCAAGAAACACAAAAATTACATCTACAGCAAGGGAGGAATAGAACTAAGCAACAGCATGTGTGAATCTGGGAGTGTTTAGCTTGCAAAAAAGAAGTTCATGAGGAGACTTAGTAACGGTCTACAAATATCTGAAGGGATGTCATAGTGTAGAGGGATCATCCTTATTCTCATTTGCACATGGAAACACGAGAAGCAATGGAATGAAACTGAAAGGGAGAAGATACAGATGAGATATTAGAAAAAACGTTTTGAAAGTGTGGGTGATCAATGAGTGGAACAGGCTGCTATGAGAGGTGGTGTGTTCTCCTTCAAAGGAAGACTTCAGACAGGGGCTAGACAGACATCTCTCCGAGATGGTTTAGTGAATCCTACATTAAGCAGGGAGTTGGACATGATGACCCTTGAGGTTCCTTCCAATTCTTACATTCTATGATTCTATGACCATATAGACGACTTAATACTGTATTTGGGTAGAATGGCTATAATGGAAGAGGAATGCAAGTGTTTTAGTAATATGCTTTAAATAATTTCGAATATGAACTGTGCTGTATGTACGCTTTTATAAGACTGACACATCACTGAACACATCAGATTTAAATCCAGCAATAATTTGGCAAAACAGATTAAAAATGTAGGGACAATAGAGTTTAGCATTATTTCTTTGTGAACAGTTTGTTATGTATGTGTTTGTTATTTATTATTTTTAGTTCCTCTTTCTCCTCTCCGGTCACGACCACTACATATTCTTGAGGAAGCCACTCAATTTCGTGTATCCACATGTAAGTCTCCTACTATTGATTTTCATTGTACAGTGTAGAAAAAATGTAAAATATAGACATGTTCTGTGTATTTTGTCTGTTCATTCATGGGACTACTTAATCTTATTGTAGCAAAGATCACTAATGTAATTTGTGGACAGCCAAATAGTTAAATAGCATTCCTAGCCTCTTGAACACACTGGACCTAAACTATGTGTCCAGTGGCACAATATTTTCTGCACTGTTTTTAGCTAATAGGAGAGCAGACTTGACCTCTTGTATTACATGACAGCTCCTCAGAGTCCACCTAATGCCGAGACCTCACACTGCTCTGTATAAACTGCAGCTGTCAGTCAATCTTGGTGGACAGACTGAATACACTTGGACTCATGAGCTCTCTTACTCTATTTTGAAAAAGCTATTTTTAATATTAGGATTATTCAAACATTCTAGCAGTAAGTACATCAGTCCCAACAGGTAATGTCACATCTAGTGACATTCACCTGAGGACATAGAATCATAGAATCGTAGAGTTGGAAGGGACCTCCTGGGCCATCTGGTCCAACCCCCTGCTCAAAGCAGGATTCGCTAAATCATCCCAGTCAGATGTCTGTCCAGCCTCTGTTTGAAGGCTTCCATTGAAGGAGAACTCACCACTTCTCGTGGCAGCCTGTTCCACTCATTTATCACTCTGTCAAAAAGTTTTTTCTAATATCTAATCTGTGTCTCCTCCCATTCAGTTTCATCCCATTGCTTCTAGTCTTTCCTTGTGCAAATGAGAATAAAGTTGATCCTTCTACAATGTGACAGCCCTTTAGATATTTGTAGACAGCTATTAAGTCTCCTCTCAGTCTTCTCTTTTGCAAACTAAACATTCCCAAATCCTGCAACCTTTCCTCATAAGACAGGGTTTGCAGACCGGTCACCATTCTGGTCGCTCTTTTCTGAACTTGCTCCAGTTTGTTGATGTCTTTTTTAAAATGTGGTGCCCAAAACTGGACACAATATTCCAGATGAGGTCTGACCAAAGAGGAGTAGAGGGAAATAATGACTTCACGTGATCTAGACTGTATGCTTCTGTTAATACATCCTAGAATTGCATTTGCCTTTTTTGCTGCTGCATCACACTGTTGACTCATATTCAGTCTGTGATCTCTTAGTATACCCAAGTCTTTTTCACATGTGCTGTCACTTAGCCCTATTCCTCCCATTCTATATATGCTTTTTTCATTTTTATTGCCCAGATGTAGTACTTTGCATTTCTCCCTGTTAAAAACCATTCTGTTAGTTGCTGCCCACTTCTCCAGTTTATTTAAATCTTTTTGAATCCTCTCTCTCTCTTCTCTAGTATTAGCTATCCCTCCTAGCTTTGTGTCATCAGCAAATTTAATCAGTTTACCCTCAATTCCTTCATCTAAATCGTTGATAAAGATGTTGAACAATACAGGGCCCAGGACAGAGCCCTGTGGTACCCCACTTGAGACATTCTTCCAACTGGATGTGCAGCCATTTATGACCACTCTTTGGGTCCGATCACTAAGCCAGTTATGAATCCACCTAACAGTTGCCTTGTCCATTCCATACTTAGTCATTTTTTCAATAAGGATTGTATGAGAGACTTTGTCAAATGCTTTGCTGAAGTCAAGATATACTATATCTACAGCATTTCCTTGATCCACCCAATCAGTGATACCGTCATAGAAGGAAATTAAGTTAGTCTGACATGACTTATTAGTTACAAACCCATGCTGACTCTGTTTGATCACTTCATTCTTATCCAGGTATTGACATACATGTTGTTTAATAATTTGTTCAAAGATCTTTCCTGGTATAGAAGTCAGACTCACCGGCCTATAGTTGCCTGGGTCCACCTTCTTCCCCTTTTTGAAGATAGGAACAACATTTGCTCTTCTCCAGTCTTCTGGCACTTCTCCTGTTCTCCAAGAATTTTCAAAGATTATGGAGAGGGGTTCAAAAATTTCTTCTGCTATCTCCTTCAGTACTCTGGGGTGTAATTCATCTGGACCTGGAGACTTGAATTCATTTAGGTTAGCTAAGTGTTTCCTCACTATCTTTCTGTTTATAGATATCATGGATTCTTCTATTCCCTTAATAGGACAGTGAATAACAGTTGGTGTTACATTTCCTTTCTGAGAGAAAACAGATGCAAAATAGGAATTTAAAAGTTCAGCCTACTCAACATCCTGTCTTACCATTTCATCATTTTCATCCTGTAAAAATCCTATAGCATCTTTGACTTTTCTTTTACTTTTGACATATCCCCAAAATCCTTTATTATTGCTTTTGACATCTCTTGCAAGCCTCAATTCATTTTCAGCTTTAGCTAATCTGATTTGTGCCCTGCAGGTTCTGCAGACAGCATTATATTCTTCTTTAGATATGCCTCCCTCTTTCCATTTTATAAACATTTTTTTCTTCCTTTTTAGCATGTGCTTAAGTTCTGTGTTCACCCATCCTGGTTTCCTTAAATGCTTCCTATTCTTCCCTCTTTTCGGAATTGTTAACAACTGTGCTTTGAGAATTTCATTTTTCAAGATTTCCCATCCTTCCTGGACATTTTTGTCTTTAAGGATATCCAGCCATTGGATCCCTCCAATTATCTTTCTGAATCCCTTAAAATCTGCCTTTCTGAAATCTAACCTTGACGTCTGAGCTACAGTAAACATACTTAAAGAGAAAATTACATTCTGTTTTGTGGAAAAACATAGTAAGGCCTCATTTATATATATCCCTAATATAGCTGAAAATTAGGCCCAACCACTGGTCTAATAAACTTACAGCTTTAGCGATCCAGCATTATGACTGATTGAGGCTTATATCACATGATCCATCTCAGCCACTCAAACTCTGCAAATTCTTTCAAACTTGAGTCAAAAACTGCATCGCATGACTTATGATTTTTTGGGGCTTGCATACATTCTGAGAGTGATCACGCAAAAAGGATTTTTTTCTTCTTTTTCCACTTTGGGACAAGAAGTAATTGCACCTCCTAGTGTTAATTTAACGGAGATGTCTATTTTGGAAGGCTCCTTCTACAATAAGCCATAAGTTTCAAACTCACGGCCTACGGGCCAAATAAGGCCCGCCTTGTCATTCTGTGCAGCCCGAGAAGTCAGGTATCAAAGAGAAAGTGGAAAGCCGGTCAGAGCAGTGTTGGAATGTGCACGGGAGCTCAAAATCTACGATGGTAGAGTCCCTTGTGCTGGCGCCACCTCTTCCACTAAGTACTGGTTGCGTTCTACGTTGAAACAGCCAGTGCTTAGCAGATGGGGGCAGAGCCGACACACGAAGCCAATGTAATCTTTGAATCTGAGCAGTGAGAGGCAAAAAGAGGGGATGACGCCAGCACAGGAAGAAGGTGCCATCTTTGTCAGAGTGACACGGCTTCAGTCACCGCTCAGTACATAGTGAGAGGGTGCTGTGACCATGCCACCTATCAGAGAGTGCCAGCATATGGTTACAGCCGCTGCTCACTATCGAGCGATGACTGAAATCGTGCCTCTATGACTAATAAGGTTCACTTCCTCCCAGCAACGGAGGTCTCAGAATGCTATTAACCTACAGATTAACCAAATAACTGCAGAGTTTTTTTTTTTTACATAACAGGTTCCCAAATCATACAAGGATTTCATTAATTAAGAAACAACATATACAGTCATGGATGAGAGTTTTGGCACCCTTGAAATTGTTCCAGAGAATTAAGTATTTGTCCCAGAAAATTATTGCAATTACATGTTTTGTTATAAACACAATTATTTTGTGTGTATTTGAACAACACAAAAAACAGAAAAAAAGGCAAATTGGACATTGTTTTTTTTTGTGAAACTAAATGATCTGTTTAAAATTGTTGGCAACCTCAACTTAATATTTGGTTGCACACACTTTGGTATAAGTGCAATCAGTTTCTTCCTAACACCATCAACAAGCTTCTTACACCTCTCAACTGGAATTTTGGACCACTCTGTTTTTGCAAACTGCTCTAGGTCTCCCATATTTGAAGGGTGCTTTCTCTTAGCAGCAATTTTAAAATCTCTCCATAGGTCTTCAATTGGATTTAGATCCGTACTCATTGGTGGTCACTTCAGAACTCTACAGCGCTTTGTTTCCATCTATTTCGGGGTGCTTCTTGGAGCATATTTGGTGTCATTTTCCTACTGGAAGACCCATCACCTAGGATGCAAACCTAGCTTTCTGAAATTAGGCACTACATTGTGACCCAAAATCCTCTGGTAATCTTGAGATTTCATGATTCCTTGCACACAGTCAAGACACCCAGTGCTAGAGGCGTCAAAACAACCCAAAAACATCTTTGAACCTCCAACATAATTGACTGTAGGTGCTGTGTTCTATTCTTTGTAGGCCTCATTCTGTTTTTTGGTAAACAGTAGAACAATGTACTTTACCAAAAAGCTCTATCTTGGCCTCATCTGTCAACAAGATGCTTTCCCAGAAGGATTTTTGCAAACTACAGTCTAGCTTTTTTATGTCTGTGTCAGCGGTGGGGTCCTCCTGGGTTTCCTGCCATAGCATTTCATTTAATTCAATTGTTGACTTATAGATTGAGCTGACACTAGTGCATTTTGAGCCTGTAGGACAGCTTGAATTTCTTTGGAACTTGATTAGGGCTACTTAGTCACCATTTGGACTATCCTGCATTGGTTGCAACCTTTAGTCATTTTTTCTCTGCAGTCCAAGTCCAGGAAATTAGCTACGTATTGCCATGTATTGTAAATTTCTAGATTATGTTGCGCACTGTGGACAAAAGAACAAAAATGTCTCTGGAGATGAACTTGTAACCCTGCGGTTGTTGATATTTTTCAACAATTTTGGTTCTCAATTCCTCAAACAGTTCTCTTCTTCTCCTCATTCTATTCTTCATGCTTAGCTTGGCACACAGACACACAATGCAAATGTTGAGTCAACTTCTCCCCTTTTAGTTGGTCTCATGTGTGATTTTCATATTGTCCACACCTGTTACTTGCCACAGGTGAGTTGGGATAAGCATCACATGCTTGACACAAAGTTGTTTCCCAACAATTTGTCCAGCCCATTTTTGGGGTTTTGTGTGAAATTATGTCCATTGTGCCTTATATTCCTCTGTTTTTTTTTCCTTGTTCAAATACACATAAAAGGAAATAAACATTTATATAACAATACATGTGTAATTGTAATAATTTCCTGGGAGAAATACTTCATTTTATGTAACAATTTCAATAGTGACCACACTTTAGGACATGACTATATGTATATAATATATATGCTAAAACCAATATGCTTATATTGTTTTTTTCAGGTTCAGAATATTCAGTTAATTTCAGAAGTCCAGCTGCCACATGGGCTTATGTCCAGAATCTAAAGGTGATAGACAATCAAAAGAAATTAATGGAGTTGTCACGAAGTTTAGAGCCATCCTGAGATGTCAGTACAATAATACTGGAAGTAATGAGGATGTGGAAGAGTTGCAATTGATTGGACAATAATTTAATCCCTGTATCAGGGACAGAGACTGCCCATGGACCACAGCCAGTCCAATATTTGGACTCTTCATATGTAGAATGTATACACTAACTCAAACTACCCTACACTCCAGAGATATTGTAGCCAAGATTTCTCCAAGATTTCCAAAGCAAGACAAGATACAAACTTATGAGGCTTCATAATATCAAGGATCGGGGTAACATATATACAGATGAACACATGTTAAAAATTATTCTCGACTCCTACTAAGGAATTAATTATCTTTTTACAATTGTATGTGTGGTCAATTGTTTTGGCCAAACTGTATTTTAATGTATTTTTTTCAAAATATTTTATCTTGTTAACTTAATATTGGAAGTTTTCTGAGCTTTTGTTCTGCTGCACACATGAATGTATATAAAGGAGAATTGTCTGTGCTCGTCTTAATGACTTTAAGTAGTACTATAATATCTGCAATTCATTTTGTTAGATATTTTAGCTAGAGAGATGATAAATACAGTACTTTTCTGATGTAAGTAGAGAATGCTGGTTTATTGCAAGATGAAAAAGAAAATTCAATCATAAAATGCAAGAGTTCAAATTACAAGGTTATCTTTAACCATCACTTTTCAAACAGTCTTATTCTATAGAACATCAAAATCTCTGTTTCACAACCACTATTACCTATATATAAATGGCTGTATTACATTAGATTATCATGAATAGAGATGATCAAATCTTGAAATTCAAATTTACCAGGTTCAACACATTTTAAAAAATCATGACTTAAAAAGTACTGTAAAGCCTCCAATTTCCCTGCTAAGATGTGTGTAGCACTCTAGTAGGACTATATTCAATCTCTAACACATATACAGCCTTAGTAATGTGAAAGTGACCTCACTATAAGGATGTTAACCCTAAATTAACTAGAAGCCCATTTAATTACTTATTTACTGACAGACTTTGTTTTATTTTTAATTAAATTAACTTAAAAATTAACCATTTGTTATTTGTGAGTGGCAGTAAGGTTTATAAAGAACGCTGACACAAACTGACAGGGTCGCTATCAGAGGTCACATCTTCCTGCTGTGACTAAAGGCCCCGTCTCACATAACGAGATCTTTAGCGAGATTGCTGAAACGTCACAGATTTTGTGACGCAACAGCGATCTCTCTACGTGTGACACATAGCGGCGACCCGGTCCCCCGCTGGATATCGCTGATCGTGCTCGAATGTCCTGGGCCATTTTTTGATCGTTGGCATCCCTCTGGCCAGCATGCATCGCTGTGTTTGACTCCGACGAGCGACCTCGTTGGCGATGCAGAACTCAGGGACGCAGGCGGGAGTCATCAGAATAGCTGCTGTGTGACAAGGCACCGACAAGGTTGTTATATGGATCGCCGTATTGTTGCTGCATCGTTGAATAGATCTGCCTGTTTGACAGCTTACTAGCGACCATGTAGGGACGCACCAGCAATCCTTACAGATCGTATCGTTGTCGGGATCGCTGGAGCATCGCTATGTGAAACATGACCCTAAGACGAGTGGTGCTTTCTCCTATCTAAAACACTTGCTGGAGGCAAGAAGCCCAATTGTGACCTGTGTTTGGTAATATTATTGTCCTAACAGCTGTTGTTGCGGCTCCCACATTCTTAGTCATAATTTTTTTTTCCCCCTCTTATTTTAATATATATTTTATATAGCGCTAACATATTCCACAGCGCTTTACAGTTTGCACACATAATCATCACTGTCCCTGATGGGGCCCTCAATCTAAATTCCTAACTGTGCCTTTTGGAATGTGGGAATAAACTGGAGTACCCGAAGGAAACCCACGCAAGCACGGGGAGAACATACAAACGCCTTGCAGATGTTGTCATGGGTGGGATTCTAACCCAGGACTCCAGCGCTGCAAGGCTGCAGTGCTATCCACTGAGCCACCTTGTCTTGTTCAATACCTCTTTTTACCAAACATTTATTTTTACGAAACAATTTTTTTGCAATACCATATTTTTAATTTTGACAATCTTTTCAAAACTGCTTATTCAACCCTTGTCAAAAAAAGATGTAACAAAAAATGGTAGGTACAAGTGAAGAAAGCAAAATATGGCAGCAAAAATTTACAGTCAAATTGGACTAGTAAAACAGGTGTGCAAAAGCAGACATGCACAGTTAATTGTCTAGATTTAATTTTTTTTCAACCCCCTTCCCAAAAATGATGAAATAATAAATGCTGGGTGGGTATATAATATATTTTATATATAGCCAGCACATGCAAAATGGTGCTGTGTGGGGAGTACAAATGTAAAACTTGACTAGCAAAAATAAAATGTGCAAAAAAAACAAACAAAAAAACTGACACATACACTTTGTGCTATAGACAGTCACAGTTGAGGTGGTTCCCAGGGACTAGATTATTTTTTCCTATTGGGCCAAGAACAGGCAGGTAGTTGCTAACCACCTTAAACCTATAATAAAAGGAGTATATCCCAAAATAAATAGATATAAGGAGGTGCAATTGACAGCACAACCCAAGCAGACAAAATTATACATTTCCAAAAAGATACTGCTTGGAGTAATATAAAATAAAAGGTATCAAGGTAGAATAAATCCATATTTTTATTGACAAATAAGAAAAATCATACACATAGAAGATAAGATTAAAAATTACATAAAGTGCCTAAAAAGAGGAGGAGAAGAATCATCAGCAGCATAGACAAGAAAAGAAAAATGAGTTATATTATACTCACACAGGGGTGGTCCGGGACCGCTGCCTCCCATCTTCTAGCGATGATGTCCTCTTCTTTTCTTCCCATCGCGGCTCCGGCGCAGGTGCACTGCTTTGCCCTGTTGAGGGCAGAGCAGAGTCCTGCAGTGCGCAGGCATTGGACCTCTTCCGGTGCCTCTGCACTGCAGTACTCTGCTCTGCCCTCAACAGGACAGAGCAGTGCGCCTGCTCCGGAGCCGCGACGGGAAGCAAAGAAGAGGACGTCATTGCTAAAAGATGGGAGGCGCCGGACCCCCCTTGGGTGAGCATAATATAACTCGTTTTTCTTCTCTTTCAGGTTACATCAGGGGCTTATCTACAGCATTACAGAATGCTGTTGATAAGCCCCTGATGGCGGTGGACGCAAGTTATAGTCGAAAAAATAGGTGTCAGATTCCCTTAAGGAAAATCAAACCAAAATATATAAACAGAGAAACTTGTCATAAATGGTTTAAACCCTGTATCATTCCCTCTGTTGGACTCAATGCTAGACAGTCCCAAAATAGGTACCTTCTACATTGCCTAAGCTACATAAAAAAGGCAATCCAGGGAGACCAATCATTTCTGGTATTTTGACCTTAAGGTCGGCGTCACTCTAGCCAAAAATCGGACAAATGCAATGAGATAAAAAAAAAATAAATAAATAAATAAAATAATAGCATTGCAATCGTCCCAATGTTATTCTATGGTGTAGCTCCCATCATTCGAATTTTTTTCAGATCTTTTCCTCGGACCGAGACAATTGCGATTTTCGGATCGGACTCGCCAATGCAAGTCTATGGGTGCGATTAAAAATCGGAATACAAACGGCCACAAGTGTGACTTGCGATAAAATCATACCCGGTGTCCTTTAACAAAAGCCGGCAATTAATTTTGCACTACAGTAAAATCACAGACAGGTTTAATAAAGAAATTAAAGAATAGATATAGACACATACATACTATATATATATATATATATATATACACATACACACACACACACACACACACACACACACACACACACACACATACACACACGTCATTGACAGACACATTTATATTTATAATTCATACAGTTCTTCATAGCCGAATAGCCGCTGAAACATTTGCTGGCTTTTGCAAAATCATTCCCCAACCCGACATGAAATGACACATGGTTTACACACAGTAAACCATTTCATTACATGTTTTTTTTTTTTTATATGCGTTTCACTAGTAATTAGATGAGGGCTTGTGTGTAAAATTTGGGAGGTGAAGGTGTTAATTTAAGGGGTTAATTTGTTGTAAAAAAAAATTGCGTGGGCTCCCGCGGTAATTTGTCAACCAGAGAGGTAAAGCCCCATTTCTGGCACTTATCCTCTCTATTCCCATTGCCCTATAGCGGTGGTTAATATAACAAAGGGTCACCATTCGATTGTAAGGTGACATTAAGCCGATTATTAATGGAGAGGTGTCAATAAGACACCGATCCATTATTAACCCTAAGAAAAAGTTAAAAACCACTAATTAAAGAGTCTTAATGAAATAAAGACACCTAGTTTTTGACAAATTTTTATTACTCTGGTAAACCAAAATAAAACCATGACCTGCAAAAAAATAACATTAAAAAAAAACAAAACACCAATATCCTTACCTCTCTGCCGTTCAGTCATGTCCCACGCTGCAATCCATCAGAAGAGGTTAAATAGTTTGCAATAAGGACCGGTGCTAATGCGACCAGCCTCACTGTAAATTGATTCAGAAAGAATTAATTCAGCTCTGCGCAGCCTCAATGGCTGCCTGGAGATGAACTAATTACCGAGGGAAAGTTTCTGACTTTTTTCCCATGCTCACTAGTTCTATTCAGGTCAGCCAGGGGACTCCCCCCAGCCTCAGTGACATCTTATAGATGCGCCATTTCTGGGGTGTCTGGGGGCAGATTTTTGTAGCCGGGGGGGCAAAAACAATGGTCCCTCTCATGGCTATTAAAATCTGCCGTCACTCACCTGCTTTACCTCTCTGGTTGACAAATTACCGCGGGAGCCCACGCAATTTTTTATGATGAATTAACCCCTTAAATTAACACCTCCCAAATTTTACACACAAACCCTCATCTAATTACTAGTGAAAGGCCCATGAAAAAAAAAAAAAATGTAATGAAATGGTTCACTGCATATAAACCATGTGTCATTTCATGTCGGGTTGGGGAATGATTTTACAAAAGCCAGCAAATGTTTCAGCAGCTATTCTGCTATGTAGAACTATATGAAATAGAGAATATATATATATATTTCTCTCTCTATGTGTCTATATCTATTCTTTCGTTTTGGGTTTTAACCTGCCATAGGGATCCATTATATATCCATTTTGCAAGCCTCCGAGAAAATATCGTCAGACGGATGTCAAACGGATGCTTACATGCGAATAAAATCGGATCATCGCAGGAAATTCGGATGACAGACGGATCACTGTTCATGAAACATTTGTCCGATGTTGGTCCGTAAAAATCGGACTGATTTTTTTAACGTTGTGTGTGACTCCGGCCTAAACAAGGAATATCTCAGGCTGAGTGGAGAACACTCAAACTCTTGGTGAGGTGCACACTCCATTAAATCCAGGAGACCATTGCCATTATCTGCAAATTCTCAGCCCTCGGTCCACTTTCAAAGAACATATTATCCACTGTGGATGCAAAGTCTCTTTACTCTTAGATTCCACATGAGGATGAGATTGCTGCATTCCAATACTTCCTTAAAAAAAAATAAAAAAAAAATAATATATATATATATATATATATATATATATATATATATATATATATATATATATATATATATAGCGCCCCAGAGCCACCCCTACTGATAAGGTTCTTACTCGATCCATTTACTTTTTCTTTGGGAAGGATTTATACGTGCAATGTATGGACAGAGGTAGAACCATGGGAACTAAAATTTCACAGAAGTATGCTAACCTGTTTATGGCTACACTATAGGAGGAGATCTTATCTTGTGCTATTAAAATTCCAGCATACTTTCACTACATTGATGATTTGCTAATCATCTGTACAGGCTCAAAACATGATCTGCTTACTTTCCATACCTCCAACAAGTTCAACCCAACTCACTCTCAGTCTCTCGAAAGTTCAAATACATTATGCAAAATGCAACTATATGTATCAAAGACAATACCATAAAAGCATCAACAAGCGTATAATTTGGTAACAAGAAGAGTATGTACTAACCCAGTGCTTAGCACTGTAGCCTTGCAGGCAACATCTTCGAGAAGTTTGTATCTTCTTCCCACGTTTGAATTCGTTTCCTCTGAAACACCAAAGGCATCTTGATAGATTGTGAACTCATATAGGGACAGTGATGATGTTGAAGGTGGAAAAGTGCTATGGAATGACAGTAGTGGAAGGTATCAGTATGTACGGTACAGGTAACTGCAGAGACTTGCCCGTGATGTCTTAAATTGAATATTCATTTGTTGCAAACCACTCTGGCTGAATGATAAACATGCTCATATTTCAGGGCATTGTGTCCCATAGGATTGGGTGAGGGGATAATCATTGCTCTTCCCTCTTTGTTTACTAGTTCAATTAGACTGCATGATTGTCCTCCAAATGATGCAGACTAGTACACCGCGGGGTGAAATGCAATCCGTAAACAGCAGGCATTACACAAATTACCAGATTTTTTTCTCCCTATATGAAAGGTGGGTATGTAGCAATTGTTTTGAGTTTTCTAAGACCCCAATATTTTCTGGTATCCACCTCCCCCCCATGAATCCCCAGTTGAAATGCGTAGGGAGTGATAGGATCCATATTGTTAATGCCCCATATGAAGTCACCCTGATGGTGGGGTAATGTGTGTCAAGAAACTTTATCCCTCTCCCCCTTATGCAGATAACTAGGATCCTCCTTCCTATTGGAATACAAAGGGACTCAACCTACAACTATATTTCATTACTATACAGCCACACTGTATTGTGTATGGAGATACACGTCTATCCGTTTCAATTGTCTGAAACATTAGTGTTGACATCCATTTCACATCATTGCTGGTGTTTATGTGACCTTATATGTTATTTGTTACTTGTTTGTCATATTTTAGTCTCATTAGTCTGTGTGCCCTTTTCATATTTTAGATTATTGAATGTTATATTTTAATCAATTACTTCTACCTTGCTTATCCAAACATTCCACAAATAGGCCTAGAAAGATGGGCACCGGACAGCATCACATGAAACAATGGCTCATGTCTCTTGACTTACTGAACAAAGGAATAGTACATCTAGCGTAATTAAGAACAGTTCACCCCAACACAAGTGGCCAGATTATCCTCATTGATGTTGTCATCAAACTGACAATTCAAAATTATAGCACCAGTTTTCCTCTATTAGCTCTAGTTTATGAGGTACAGAACATTGTCATAGTTCAGTCTTCACTCTGCTCACCCATTTAAAAAAAAAAAAAAAAGCTACTTTAATGTAGTGTTAAATTAATATCTTTTAAGCATAAAGGAAATATAACAAATAACATTAAAAATGTATCCTATGAGAAATACTTAATCCATACCAAAATAACAGATTTAGGATTCAAACTTTGCTTTCATTTGACACTCAAGAAACTCCTTTGGTAAGACTTCCAACAAGGCGTGATCTGCCAGGACAATCCCGCATAAGATTCCAACTAGATTGCCATCATCATCTTGTGCATTCATCTTCCTTGGTATTTGGCTTCCATTGTTTTTGTGTCTTGGTGAAATTTTACATCTTGCTCTTTGCTTAAAGGGAACCTGTCACCCCCCGGGCATTTTTAATTAAAAGAGCCACCTTCAGCAGCACTAAGGCTGCATTCTGTGAAGGTGGCTCTTTGTTTCTGACCCCTAGTAATGCCAAAATATTCACTTTTATAAATAGGTCCTCATACCTGTATTCAGACCTATTGGTATGGAGTCTCCCCCTGAAGCAGCTGCCTCCCTGCCGTCAAACATGTCTCTAGCCTCTGTGCCCCGCCTCCCATAGCCGTCCATCATAACACACTGCAGGGCAGGATCTGGGGCCTCCACAACATGCAAGTGATCGCCTGATGTCAGTTCACGGGCAGCGCGCACTGCACATGCACGAGAACTGTTTTCACAGAGCAGGCGCCGGCATAGGAGACAGAAGGAGGTGGGGAACAGATGCAGAGCAGGGGCATGATGGACGTCTATGGGAGGCGGGGCTCAGATGGCAGCACAGGGGCATGATGGACGTCTATGGGAGGTGGTGCCCAGACGCTACAGAGACATGTTTGATGGCGGGGAGGCAGCTGCTTCAGGGGGAGACTCCATACCTATGGGACTGAATACAGATATGAGGACCTATTTACAAAAGTTAATATTCCGGCGTTATTGGGGGTCAGAAACGGAAGAGCCACCTTCACAGAGTCAAAACGCCCGGGGTGGGGTGACACCAAATCACTGATCAAGCACAGATTGACACCTCTGCCATCTCTCCCTCTGTCAGTTTACCCTCTGTATTTGTGAACTACTACACTCATCTTCAGCGTTGTAGTGGTATATGCTGTCATTTTCTTCTCACATACAGCTGGATGAAGCAAAAAGAGTCATTCATCAGACAGCCCTACTGAATAACATGGGTCAGTAGGCTGTCTGTTCAAAAATCAGATGGCACACGCCTGATTTGTATGCTCATCTCATGAGTACTTAGGCAAAGATCACACAAGTGTATAACACAATAGTCAATTTTACATCCAGGAAAAAAAAAAAAAAAAAAATTTTTTGCACCCCCAAAGACTCAACTAAACGAGTCTCATTCAGAAGAGAAATTTGTCATGCCTTCAGTGTATGTGAAAAACGAAAACAGTCAGCTGAACAGCCGTATTAAATAACATTGGTCTGAGTGCTGTTTTTTTCTCTTCTCCCCCCCCAAAAGTGAACGCACTCATACCAGAATTACAGTCATGTCTTCGCCTTACTGAAACCACAAAGCCTGTGACAACTTAATTCAACAAAAATTAAACTGCCAAACAAAGATGTATGGGATAAAAATTTATTATAAATGACAAAAAAAACAAACAAAGCATACCATGACAAGTATTTGTAGAAGTGACATTTCGCTATAGCAAAGCGTCAAATAAGTGTGTGACATGTAGGCGTACCTCCACCAGGACCAGCATACCCATGTTCCATTTATAAGACTGTTTTGCTTTGTCTAACACAATTATTGCATCTAAAGCAACACAAAAAAGGACCAGGAACACTTTTTAAAATATACATTTAAATAAGATAAAACAAATTCACAATATAAATAGGACAACAAAAAACTTAAGGGAGTCCGTCAGCGCACAATGACTGTTCAAACCATGCACAGACATTCGGTGCACCATGGTGGGGCCAACAATTTAACTACAACTTTCCTCTATCGCCACCTCCCGCATCCCCTCTTTGACAGCTCTGGCTTGTTAGAGACAGAGAAGGGCAGAGAGGGAAAACAAGGAGGTGGGAAGGTGCACTGAAATGTTTGGTCACACCATGATGTGCTGCGTGTGTATGTATTTTGTTTCAACAGTCTTAAGAGGATTGGTATAAGAAGTTAGAAGAACACAAAAACATCAGGTTCATCAATCCATAATAAATGTGATCTGCAGTTTTTGCACAAAATAATCCTAGTTAAAACCTAATAATGGCCGCTCTTCCCTTTTCTCCCACAAACTTCTACCAGAATATCCTGGATTAAGGTTTCTGGCTGCCTCTTGATGTGTTATGTACAGTTGGTTACACTCTTCCTGAGCCTCCTCTACCTCTTGCATTTCTTCTCCAACATACCTTGATTTGAGGTGTCCTTGGGAATTGCCAATAGGAACTTGGATTTCAGTTTCATGTGTTGGTAATGCTCTGGGTATCATGCTGAGGCCACCAGATCCAAGCCTCAAAAGCACCTCAGTGGTATCTACTCCAGAGTCTAAGCTTGCCACATTGTTTAGTTCCTTCTTTTCAAGTTGAACTCCATCTGATACCGGTCTGTTTCCGAAAGATACAAACCAAGCCTTTGGCTGCAGGAAGTCAGGATTTCTTAACTGAACTGGGGCCTGTTTGATAGCCCCTTCTTCTGGAATGGGTGATTTGTTAACAAAACTGTTTTCTTTTTGAGTTAAATGATCACTATGAGTGGACAGATCAGAAGTGTCCCAGGTAAATTGCTGCTCACTGGAATTCTCACAAAGTAGGGTACTTTTCCTGCTCAGATTTATTGGCATACTTACTGCTTGAAATGCACCAGCAGCCATAGAGGAAACAAGCACTGGAGACTCCAAAGGAACCATCAATATATCGGAATTAACACCACTTTTAAGGGAAGAGCTACGTCTTTTGCCCTTCAGACTGAACATTGAACTCTTCTCTAACACACTACCCAGAATGGAAGCTCCAGAAGACAACATGTACTTAAGAGCTGAATACTGGCCTAAAGTCTCACTTTTCTTCCTCACAGATTTACCTCCCAGCCTTGAAGTTTGAGCACTTTCCTCATCATTACTTATGCATAAAATGTAACCGTCAAGTGATAACGGAGACGTCGGTTGTTTGCTTCTATCCACTGTAATTGGCAATGACATTTTCCTAGGATCATTGAGGTCACCATCAATAGAAAGCTTTGGATCCATAAAACTCGAACCAAAACTGGTCATGGAAGTTGATTGATCTCTCAAGGCTTTTTCAAGTCTGTTGGCGGATTTTCTGTTTGGTATATTAAAGCCATTTCTCCTGTAATAAAGTAACAAACTATATAATAAACACAATAAAAAATATTAGATACAAAATAATTATTGGTAGATAATGATTATAGAAGGCAGAGAAGCGTCATGCATCACATGAATAATTCAATTTTTGGGGGGTCCTAAACCAAAAAAAAACAAAACTTTTTTTTTTTTTTTTTTATTTTAGAAAAAGTGGTGTTTTTTCTATAGGTTTTGCTTAGTATTGATTATCACCCCCTTCACCTAAATGGGACAAAAGAAGAAAATAACCCAGAAATGATGGCCAAGCGTTTCTGGAAACAAAAGCAGACACTTTTTCCAATCCTGGGCAAGCCCGTTAAGTTTAGTGGCATCAAGCAGCAGGGCCGCTCAACCCCATGAGCTCTTGCAGCTTAATTGCAGATAGAACAGTGTATTGGAGACTGGGAACTAGAAAATGACGGCTGCTAGATAGATTCATTTTAAACTAGGATATCTGAATTGAAGACAAGATACTTGTTGGCCATTTGTGCAGTTTTGATGGTTTTGTTTCAGTCAAGGCCAGAAGCTTCTACAGTCAGCAAGTATAAGACCACATAAACACATCCAGTATTTGGTGAGTTTACCCCAGTATTTGTAAGCCAAAACCAGGAGTGAGTGAAAAATGCAGAAGTGGTGCAAATGTTTCTATTAGGCCGGAGTCACACTAGCGATTAAATCGGACGAATGCAATGAGATTTAAAAAAAAAAAAAAAAAAAAAAGCCAGATTACTTACCGGTAATGCTCTTTTAATGAGTCCACGACTTGGAGAGAGGGATCCGCCCATAGGAACAGGAAACCTACAGAGATAAAAGAGGGCGGTCCGCCTCTCCCCCTCAGTTGGATTTCAGAGTACCAGGAGGACCGCCAATTATTAGGCCTTCCGGAAGAAGCAGGCGGCGAAACGCGCGTCGGGGTGTGGGGACACTGCTCTGCCACAGGTAGATATATCTATTTATTCTGCTCCTTTACCCTACCCGGTTCATTATATACCGATTTCATTGTATGGCTATTATGGAGCCGATTTTTGGGCATTATTAGGACTTCATTAACAATGGTATGGTATATCTCTCTTTGCAGTATAGGCTTTTTATGGTGTTTGCTTCAGCCATTGTGTCTGGGGATTACTCTATTATAGAGCTCGTATTTAGGCATTTACTATAAAAGCACTGCATACTTTAGATATACATTTTTTTCATGTAACCATATGTTTATTGCATGTTTTACATACCATGCTGCATTCATATATAGTCCTGATAAAGGCCTTTGCAATGTGTCCTCCTCATGGCAATCTTGCTGCTATATCACGCTGGTTTTAGTGTTTTTTTTTCAATAAAGTGTATACCTTGTTTATTATATTTATTGTGGGATCTTTACTACGAAGAAGCCTAAGAGAGACAGAGGCCATTTGCCATGGGGAATCCCAGAGAAAGAAGGCGACAAGCTTTTGCTATGAACTAATGGACAATCTCTCTTTCACCTATTTTTATGTTTTTCTGTAATAATCTTTTCGTTGATGGAAGAATCCAAATAAACCACTATATTTTTATCTGGTAACTAGTCTTAAGTATTTTACAAGAATACGCATTATTTTACACCCCTCTCTGCCCAAGAGGAAGCCATAGCTCTGGTGGAATGTGCTCTGATACCCTCCGGAGGATTTTCATTGCTCTAGGAGTATGCCAGCCCAATCGAGTCTCTGATCCACCGAGACAAAGTACCCCTTGTGACTTCATATCCCTTCTTTTGGCCCTGGAAGGAAACAAATCGAGCACTACTCTTCCTCCAGCTGCTAGACCTCTTGATGTATTGTAATACAGCTCTTCTAACGTCTAGTGTATGGAACTTTTCTTCCTCTGGAGTAGAAGGGTTTCTAAAAAATGAAGGGAGGTGGATCTCTTGTGATCTATGAAACTTCCCTGCTACCTTCGGTAAGTATGAGCGGTCTGGTTTTAATATTGGCTGATCCTGGAATGTCAACAGAAAAGGGGGTTCTATTGAAAGTGCTTGTATGTTGCTAACTCTTCTGGCTGAGGTTAGTGCAACTAGCAGTACTGTTTTGAAGGATAGGTGTTTAAGGGATATTGAATCTAAAGGTTCAAAAGGAGGACGTGTTAGAGCTTCCAGTACCAGGTTTAAGTCCCAAGGAGGAACTCTAGGTATGTGCACCGGCTCGCTCCGTTCACAGGCCGAGATGAATCTGCCTATCCATCTATTGCCTGCCACGTTATAACTATAGAGGGCCCCTAGAGCCAACACCTGGACTTTTTGTGTGTTAACAGATAGCCCTAATTCCTTCCCTTTCTGTAGGAACTCTAGGATCGCTGTTATTAGAGTTTCTCCGGAATCAGGGACTGTGTGGGACTCTAGGAATTTTCTCCATACCCTGGTGTAAATTTTTGTCGTTGCCACTTTTCGACTTTGTAGGAGTGTATTGACTAATCCCTCTGAGAATCCTCTTGATCTCAACATTTCCATTTCAAGTTCCAAGCCGTCAAGTGGAGATTGTCCCCTTGAGGATGGAAGAATGGCCCCTGTGAGAGGAGCTTGAGGGGGTTGAAGGAAGCACCCACGGGTCTGTCACGGACATTGCTTGCAGGCATGAAAACCATGGCCTCCTGGGCCAGAATGGTGCTATTAAGATTATTCGTGCTTCCTCTGCTCTGATTTTCCTGATCACCTGCGGTAGTAGTATGATTGGTGGAAAAGCATATGCCAGTTTGAACCGCCACGGGGCCTGGAGGGCATCCAGAATTTCCGGATTGTCTGTCATATTTAGAGAGGCGAACCTTCACACCTGCCTGTTTTCTCTGGTGGCGAAGAGATCTATTTGGGGAAGACCCCATAGTGACACGATGCGTGTGAATATCCCCCGGCTTAGACACCACTCTCCTTGTCGCAGTGTATGGCGGCTTAGAAAATCTGCTTCCAAATTGTCTCTTCCCCTTATGTGGAGGGCTGAGAGAGACAAAAAAATGTTTTTCGGCTAGGGATAAAATCCTTCTTGCGGAAGACATTAAGGTGACTGATCGAGTCCCGCCTAGTCTGTTCAAATATGCGACTACTGTGGTGTTGTCCGAAAGGATTCTCACGTTTTCCCCTTGTAACTGTGGAAGAAAATGACATAATGCATGACAGACTGCCTTTAGTTCTTTTAAATTTGACGAATCCTGATCTTCGCCTATATCTCATAGGCCTTGGGCAAAAATATTCCCCATATGGGCTCCCCATCCTGTGGGGCTAGCGTCCGTGATAATTATATGGGAGGGTGTTATAACCCAAGGTACTCCTCCCGCCAGGTTATCATCCCTTAGCCACCATGCGAGGGAGGTTAGGACCTCCTGGGATAGCGTGATTTTTTTTGTCAGATTCCCCCAGTCACGGGATTCCTCTAAGAGAATTTGGTGTTGTAGTTCCCTCGTGTGGAACTGGGCCCACCGAACTGCCGGGATGCAGGAAGTAAGGGATCCCAGGAGGGACATTGCTTCCCTTAAAGATATGTGTAGCCGATCTATTGCTATCCTAACCTTTTTAATTGCTGAAATTTTTACCTGTGACAGCAGACATTTTTGGTATATGGAGTCTAGCTCGAGACCCAGGAAGGACTGAACGGACTGCGGCTCGATTCTGGACTTCTTGAAATTTATTATCCACCCTAGAGCCTGTAGGGACAAGATTGTATCAGAAACTCGCTCATTACATTGCCGAACTGAATTCCCTACTATCAAAAAATCATCCAGATAGGGTACTATTAGTGTGTCCTTCTGGCGTAAAAAAGCCATCACTTCCAGCATCACCTTTGTAAATACTCGTGGTGCGATGGAAATGCCGAATGGCATGGCTGTGAACTGGAGATGCTGTATCTTGCCATCGAGGAGGACCGCCACTCTGAGGTATCTCTGATATCTGTAATGGATGGGAATATGATAATAAGCATCCTTCAGATCCAAGCCTGCCATCATACAATTGGGGAAGAGGAGCTTAATCGTGGATCTTATTGATTCCATCTTAAATTTATGATTTATTATAAATGAATTTAATTTCTTCAAGTTTATTATCGTCCGGAATGATCCGTCTGGTTTAGGTATCAGATAGAGAGGGGAGTAAAATCCTCTCCCTTCCTGTCCTTTAGGCACATGGACCAAAACTTTTTTGTCCAGTAGGTTCCAAATCTCAGCCTCCAGGGCCTGCTGTTGGATTGGTGAGCTGAAAGATGTTATGATTAATGAATTACGGGGTACATGATGGAATTCTATCTTTAACCCTTCTTTAATAATGCCCAGAACCCAAGGGCTAGCCGTAATTTTCTCCCATTCTCGAAAAAAATTTTTTAGCCTCCCTCCTACTGGAGGGACTGGCTTATCAGTTCCTGTCCCTGCGGAAGGAGGATCCTCTAAACATGGCACCTTTGCCCTTTCCTTCCTTTGTGGCCCAGCGGTTTTGATTTTCTGCTGGTCTTCCCCGGCCAAATGGTCTTTTCCTAAACGCCCTCCTATAAAATGGGAGAGGAGGGTTAGGGAATCCTTTTTTCCTTTCTTTTGCCTTCGTAAGGATTTCATCTAAGGCTTTCCCAAATAAGAACTCACCCTCGCAAGGAATGGTACAAAGCTTTGCTTTGGATTGGGTGTCACCTCTCCAGCTTTTAAGCCATAGGCTACGTCTGGCATTATTAGCCAACCCTGCTGTTCTGGCTGCCATGCGTAAGGAATCAGCAGAAGCATCTGCTATATATGCTGCTGCGCCACGGATTAGTGGTATGGCGGCTCGTAGCTTGTCTCTGGAGATCTTCTGGTCTATTTGCTGGTCTAGTTGATCGATCCAGACCAGCATAGAGCGAGCTGTGCACGTACTAGCTATTGCCGGTTTAAACGTGCCGGTAGCTGCCTCCCATGCCCTCTTTAATGAGGCGTCAGCTTTGCGGTCAAGAGGGTCTTTTAGAATCCCTGTGTCCTCCACTGGTAAGATCGTTTGCTTTGAGGTGGAGGCCACTGCCGCGTCTACCTTCGGGGCCTTAACCCATGTCGACAACTCTTCGTCGCTAAAGGGGTACCCTCTCTTTGAGGTTGAGGGAAGATACCCTCTCTGGTCCTGTCTCTCCCATTCCTTCTTAACCAGAGCTTTTATCGCTGGTATAACCAGAAAAACTCTCCTCTTTCTGTCTGTCAGACCTGCAAACATAATTTCTTGTGTCATTTGTGGCTCCTTTGTGTCTGTGCATCCCATTGTATTCCTCACGGATTTCACTAAATTGTCCATATGATCTAAAGGAAAACAGCAACGACCCTCCATATCTGAGGAGGATGCTGATGTGGATGCATTGGAACTATCCGAGGCTACTTCGCCCTCATCGGTGTCTACGGCCCCTTCTGGCTTATTAGTTTCGATATTAGTAGGCCTGCTAGACTGGTTTAAGGCCTGTAGTTCTTCCCCAATTATAGTCCTTATATCTGCGGCTGATGTTGATGCCTGTTTTGCCGTTTCGGTAATACATCTTTTGCACAGCCTTTTTGTGTAAGAGTCCGGTAGCGGACGTGTACACAGGGCACATTTTTTTATTTTTTGATTTTTCCTTCCTCTTAGTCTGAGAAAGAAACATTATGATGGTGGGGAGAGGGAGACAGAGAGACATTTTATCAGCTTGATAGACAGAGCGTCGTCCACTCACCCAGAGAAGCTGTAGGTACCGGCTCAGGAGGCTGAGAAGGCGGCTTGTTGGCGTGGCTTCTGTGGCTACGATCCGAGGAACCTCGTCTTGCGTGGTCCTTGGCTGCTGCTGCATCGCCTGCCTGGGGATGCGTGTCCTGCCTTGGTGAAGACATGATTGCACGCCATATCCCTGTGCCCCAGGTCTTTTGTAAGCTCCTTCATACCTGGTACCTCCCCCTCCAGGTGCACCTATTTGCGGCTCATTAGTATGCGCTTCAGCGCTGACACTAGCCGCCCGCGCTCTGCAGGTTAAATCGCTCGCTTTTTTTTTTTTTCCCCTTCCTCCTCCTCTGGAGGGGGCAGGGAGTGCCTCTATGCCTGCAGTGCCACCCAGCCGCGCGTGCGCTCTGAGCCGAGGAACCTCTGGTAACCCGGAAGTTCCTCCTTACCACTTCCTGCTGCGCTGCCTGTGCGTCCTCCTGGACGCTGAAGCCCTTTAGGAACGCCAGAGGCTGCCGCATTCTCCGGTTCCTGCGCCCCTACATGGACCGGAATGGATCCTCCCGCAATTCCGGTGTCATGTCGCTATCAGAGGAACACCCGGTCGGCGCCACCCGGTACCGGTGTTTCTGCCCGGTCTGTCCATACCAGCCGAGGAGGGAGCCGGACCCCAGCACTCCCCCGTCGCTGCCTCTGGACCGGAACCCCTGCTGTTCTCGCAGACACTGCACAGACGGTTCCTTGGCCCAGGTAAGACTGTAGCGTATCCTGCGGTTCCCCTTAGGAACAGGAAACCAACTGAGGGGGAGAGGCGGACCACCCTCTTATCTCTATAGGTTTCCTGTTCCTATGGGCAGATCCCTCTCTCCAAATGGGTGCTGTCGTGGCGAAGAGTGGCGGATCGGATTCCCCAATGCAATTCTATGGGTGCCAAAAAAAAAAAAAAAAAAAAAAAAAATCGGATTACAAACGGACCAGATGTGTGACTTGCGATAAAATCGCACCCGGTGTCCTCTAACAAAAGCCGGCAATTCATTTAGCAATACAGTAAAATCACAATGGCAGGTTAAATAAATAAACGAAAGAATAGATAAATACACATACATGATATATATACACACACACACACATTTATAATTCATACAGTACTTCATAGCAGAATAGCCGCTGAAACATTTGCCGGCTTATGTAAAATCATTCCCCAACCCGACATGAAATGACACATGGTTTACATACAGTTAGACATATAAAAAAAACAAAAAAACCATGAAATGAAATGGTTATCACTAGTAATTAGATGAGGGTTTTTGTGTAAAATTTTGGAGTTGTAGGTGTTAATTTAAGGGGTTAATTCGTTGTAAAAAATTGAGGGGGAAGCCTCAGTGAAGTCAGCTGGAGTCCCCGCAATTTTTTACAACGAATTAACATCTACAACTCCAAAATTTTACACAAAAACCCTCATCTAATTAATAGTGATAGACATATAAAAAAAAACATGAAATGGTTAACTGTATGTAAACCATGTGTCATTTCATGCCGGGTTGGGGAATGATTTTACAAAAGCCGGCAAATGTTTCAGCGGCTATTCTGCTATGAAGAACTGTATGAAATATATATTATATATATATTTTATGTGTATATATCTATTCTTTCCTTTGTGTTTGAAAACCTGTCATTGGGCTCCATTATATGTCCGTTTTGCAAGCCTGCCAGAAAGTCTCGGCAGACGGATGTCAATCGGATGCTTAGATGCGATTAAAATCGCATCGTCACAGGAAATTCGGATGACAGATGGATCCATGGTCAAGAAACCTTTGTGCGATTTCGGTCAGTAAAAGTTGGACCGATTATTTAATCGTTGTGTGCGATTCCAGCCTTATGCTTTTTCTCTGACCGTTCCACTCCTGGTTTTGGCTTACAAATACTGGGGTAAAAAAATTCACAAAATACTGAATGTGTGCATGTGGCCTTAAGGCTAGGGCTACAGAGTAGTGCTGGTCACATTAGTCGTGAGACCATAATACACGCCGCAGCTGCTACATCGCTGCTTTATCAATGAATGCGGGGGTTGCATTGCGACACCAATACTACTGCGATAAACAAGTTGCAAAAAATCCAACTAAGTAATTTTTTTTGGGACTTGCTTGTTGCGGTTGTGTAGGTGCAACAATGCGACCCCCATTCATTTATAGTGCTACAATCGAGCAGTGGCACTGAACAAACTTAAGTCGCACAATGGCCAAAGTCGCAACGTAGCTCAGTCCTTACGGAAAGTCTTATTACTAAAAGTCAGGTAACCTTTATGAATTTCCTTTGGCACAACAGTGTCAAACACCATTTATACCAGAGATGGGGACATCTGTCTGACTTCACCAGGTCATTCCACCAAAATTACTTTTCAGCCAGTTAACCCATTTATGCCATTCATTGCCCATTACCAGTCATCTGCAATGAGAGCTGCTTCGACTACGTTAAACAACCTGTCACACAATCCCTACTACCCTTGGGTGTACATATGAAGCTCAGTACACGGGTATAGTCCCTATTCCAACATAACGCCAACACAGTCCTATTCCAGTACAGTAGGAAATGGTAATTATGAGGTTTTTCTCCCATTACACATTTATCGGCAGTCAGTCAGCCAAAATTGACTGTTCAAACCAAGCAGTTCCTGGGTACACCATTTGCGTTCCTTGCCTCTATCCCCACCCTTCTACTTTTTAAGAGCTGTAGCTATACAGAACCCAGAGGAAGGTTTATATAGAGGGATAAGTAGGTTGTAAAATGCACTGAACTGCTTGGCCGCGCCAAGTGCTTGGTTTGAACAGTCACTTTGTGCTTACCGACCCCCTGTAATTAATTTGTAGGCAAATTTGACATCTACAACTTCCATTCTGTGAATCTCCAACTTGAATAAAGTGCAATGAGAACTAAACTCAGGTTGGAAACATCCCCTTGTTAATATTATGAACTACTGTATAAAAAAACAAAACAAAAAAATAATAAATGGCAGCTCTGCACTGCCCCATAGTAATACATTGGGCCAAGGGCTATCCGATAAAACATCCCACAGCACTTGGCCGCTTTTGTGAATGGCCCTGAAATTGATCCATAACCCCTTGTCCAAATTTACCTGAAGTAGCACAGGAGTAGCGCAGACACAGCAAGGAGCAGAAGAAGGATGCAGACTAGTATGGCCAGCAAGTATGCAGTGTGATGTCCTGGGTCCATTGCGATAATTTTTGACCAGTATTTTCCTATATACAGACATCCAAATAATACAATATTTAGCTAAACCAAACAATATTTTTCCAAATAGGAAGAGAAGGCCAAACTATCAGTCTGTGCAGGAAAGAGGATACAAAGGAAATTTGCTAAATAATTTGGCAACACTGAATTTAGCAGATAATTTAACTTATAGCTAAATTATAGCTTAAAGGATTTGTTTGAATATCACACATGGAAACATACTGTATAATACTCTAAAAATGCAGGCAAATAGCGCTTATACCATGTCTGGCTGCCTGACTGAATGTGCAGCTATAGGAAGAAAGAAGTTATATTCTCCCTTCAGCTGCTCGCTTAAAAGCATCGGGTTGGTGCAAGGGCTGTAACAGTCACCACACAGTGAGAGCCGCTTTATTCCTTTCCCGGCACATTGATTGACAGCCTGCACTGCACATACATGCCTCCAACAATTACAGCCCATGTACCGCCCTGATGATCGGAAGCGAGCTCCTACATGAAGAATATAACTTCACCTTCTCCATGTAGTCACTGCTTCAGTAAGGCAGGCAGGATTTAAATGCCATTCACTCCTATATCTGCAGGAAAACCATTTCTAGAGGTGACAGACTAAACATATTCTGTGCTTCCGCCATGTTATCTATTGTGAAACACATCGAATAGCTGTTTAAACTATAGGGGGCAAATATATCATGTGCAAGGCTTTGTATTTTTCTGGCGGCACCATTTCCCATTATTTACAACACATTTATCAAAAGTGTCACATGGGGGGAGTTCTTAGTCTAGAGATAGTTCTTCAATGGTTGATTCAATCCAACTTTTTAAAAAAAAAATAAATAAAAGTCCCACAACAGATATCATTTCAAAATAATATGCTTGAAAGAGTTAATATCTTCATAAATTTGTGACTATTCATCAAAAATTAAAGAGGGGGGACAAGGAGATTCAGGAAAAACTTGGTACCTGCTTTTGGCTACGCTCAAATGTGTTTTTTGCAGTGTTTCTCTGCAGGCAAAACCTGCGGCAACTTTTGCAGCATTTTTTTTTTGTTCTCTTGTGCATGCTGATTTAGTGCCCTCCAAAAAAAAAAAAAAAAAAAAACATAAATAAGATACGATGCAACATCATTAGGTTTTCGCAACAAAATACCTGTATTTTTTTTGCACTTCCTCATTGCTTTCTATTGGTTGGGAGAAAAAAAACAAAAAAAAAAAAACATGTGCATGAGATTTCTGAAATCTCATAACTTTTGCTGCTACAGCAAGTCACAGCTTAAAAATTGCATTAAACAAGAAAAAAAAAAAAAAACCCACAGCATAACCATAACATGTGAACATAGCCTGAGGTGGCAAACAGCTGATAGGTGTGAATACACCAATAACTGATTAGTTCAATGATACCTTATGAGAGACAAACAAGGCATAGAGATGGAGATGACCATAAGTTTAAGTTGATAAGTATAGATCATACACATAGGATCAGCTACAAAATAGATGCAGACATTTCATGTCTAAATTGGAAAGCTATACCTGAATTAATAGCTTGTTTATCTTCTGTGAGTGAGAGTATATATCATTTCATAGAAAACTCAGAGTAAATGAGCACGGAAGTTAAAGAGATGAGTATGGAATGCCCATACACATGGATACCTACCTGTGGCTTCTGCCCACACTGCTCTGGAGTGTGGCGGCCACTGATATTCCTGCCACAGAAACAAGCTGAAATAATTAGGTGAAGTAGAAGAAAAAGAGCTGTGTCTAAGAGCCGGCCCGGAGCTGTATCTAAGAGCCGGCCCGGAGCTGTGTCTAAGAGCCGGCCCGGAGCTGTGCATAAGAACCGGCCCGGAGCTGTATCTAAGAGCCGGCCCGGAGCTGTGTCTAAGAGCCGGCCCAGAGCTGTGTCTAAGAGCCGGCCCGGAGCTGTGTCTGAGAGCCGGCCCGGAGCTGTGTCTGAGAGTCGGCCCGGAGCTGTGTCTGAGAGCCGGCCCGGAGCTGTGTATGAGAGCCGGCCCGGAGCTGTGTATAAGAGCCGGCCCGGAGCTGTGTCTGAGACCCGGCCCGGAGCTGTGTATAAGAGCTGGCCCGGAGCTGTGTATAAGAGCCGGCCCGGAGCTGTATCTGAGACCCGGCCCGGAGCTGTGTCTAAGAGCCGGCCCGGAGCTGTGCATAAGAGTCGGCCCGGAGCTGTGCATAAGAGCCGGCCCGGAGCTGTATCTAAGAGCCGGCCCGGAGCTGTGTCTAAGAGTCGGCCCGGAGCTGTGTCTGAGAGCCGGCCCGGAGCTGTGTATGAGAGTCGGCCCGGAGCTGTGTCTGAGAGCCGGCCCGGAGCTGTGTATGAGAGCCGGCCCGGAGCTGTGTATAAGAGCCGGCCCGGAGCTGTGTCTGAGACCCGGCCCGGAGCTGTGTATAAGAGCTGGCCCGGAGCTGTGTATAAGAGCCGGCCCGGAGCTGTGTCTGAGACCCGGCCCGGAGCTGTGTCTAAGAGCCGGCCCGGAGCTGTGCATAAGAGTCGGCCCGGAGCTGTGCATAAGAGCCGGCCCGGAGCTGTATCTAAGAGCCGGCCCGGAGCTGTGTCTAAGAGTCGGCCCGGAGCTGTGTCTGAGAGCCGGCCCGGAGCTGTGTCTGAGAGTCGGCCCGGAGCTGTGTCTGAGAGCCGGCCCGGAGCTGTGTATGAGAGCCGGCCCGGAGCTGTGTATAAGAGCCGGCCCGGAGCTGTGTCTGAGACCCGGCCCGGAGCTGTGTCTAAGAGCCGGCCCGGAGCTGTGTATGAGAGCCGGCCTGGAGCTGTGCATAAGAACCGGCCTGGAGCTGTGTATAAGAACCGGCCTGGAGCTGTGTATGAGAGCCGGCCCGGAGCTGTGTATAAGAGCCGGCCTGGAGCTGTGTATAAGAACCGGCCTGGAGCTGTGTATGAGAGCCGGCCCGGAGCTGTGTATAAGAGCCGGCCCGGAGCTGTGTCTGAGAGCCGGCCCGGAGCTGTGTCTGAGAGCCGGCCCGGAGCTGTGTCTGAGAGCCGGCCCGGAGCTGTGTCTGAGAGCCGGCCTGGAGCTGTGTATAAAAGCCGGCCTGGAGCTGTGTCTGAGAGCCGGCCCGGAGCTGTGTATGAGAGCCGGCCTGGAGCTGTGTATGAGAGCTGGCCCGGAGCTGTGTATGAGAGCCGGCCCGGAGCTGTGTATGAGAGCTGGCCTGGAGCTGTGTATAAGAGCCGGACCGGAGCTGTGTATGAGAGCTGGCCTGGAGCTGTGTATAAGAACCGGCCTGGAGCTGTATATGAGAGCCGGCCCGGAGCTGTGTATGAGAGCCGGCCTGGAGCTGTGTATGAGAGCCAGCCCGGAGCTGTGTCTGAGAGCCGGCCCGGAGCTGTATATGAGAGCCGGCCCGGAGCTGTGTATGAGAGCCGGCCCGGAGCTGTGTATGAGAGCCGGCCCGGAGCTGTGTCTGAGAGCCAGCCCGGAGCTGTGTATGAGAGCCGGCCTGGAGCTGTGTATGTGAGCCGGCCTGGAGCTGTGTATAAGAGCCGGACCGGAGCTGTGTATGAGAGCTGGCCTGGAGCTGTGCATGAGAGCCGGCCCGGAGCTGTGTATGAGAGTCGGCCTGGATTGTACGATAATATAATAATTAGTGATGAGCGAGTATACTCGTTGCTCGGGTGACCTCTGCGTATTTGGGCGTGCTCGGAGATTTAGTTTTCGTTGTCTCAGCTGCATGATTTGCGACTGCTGGACAGCTTGTGAGGAATGCCTGTTTGTTAGGGAATCTCCACATGTATTCAATACTCGGAGGACACCTGAGCATGCTCGGGAAAATCTGAGCAACGAGTATACTCACTCATCACTAATAAGAATACTATACTAATAGATGATACATTTCTGCGTGCATGCAGTTTTATACAAGTGCCATATATCATATACATACATGTACATACTAGAGGCGTCATGTCGCATTTCTGGGTGCACCTAGTAGTCTAACCCAATTTGCTTTACTTTCTTGCAAAGTTGAAAAAAAAAATATGCTGATGAATCCCACCCTCACCCTGATGGAGGCCAAAAGTCACTTGTCGGGTGAATGGATGCATATAATGTATAGTATATTATACTGTATATATACTGTATATGCTAAATCTGGGCTCTGATGCTGTGTGTTAAGACCCTGAATTAAGTCATTTTTTTTCCCATATAGGCCACAAACATAAAAGAAAACAGAAAAGAAAAACTTATTGCAAAATGTCATAATACCTTTTTGGGTGATGTATTACAATAAGATGCTGCCCTATTGCACGGCACATGCGGACTGATATATCCTGATGTCGGTCTGCGCTCCACCAAAATGAACGCACTCCTTCAAGTTTACCTGATCTTTCATTTCTTATTATATACTGCCGAGGACAAAACCATTTTTACCCCATAACTTATATTAAAAAAAGTGCCTACCTACCATTGCTGATCACATCTTTATTCTTTGTCCTCGTCTTTCCTCAGACATCTTTACTTCCGATGTCAGGATGTCCAGGTGACCAGTGACTCCTGTACGAAATACATATAATATATTACAAAAACTGTACAAACCACACATATATCCGATTGTTAGCATATTTTTAGGAGCAGATGAATAATTTTCCTCAGACATCACCTCAGCGAGATCCAGGACTAGGAGCAGGCAGATTGTGTAGTGAGTGACATATGTCTGACCACACAGGGTCACAGAGGGAAGGGCACAATGACGTTAGGCCTCGGGGCGCCATTGCTCGCCAGATGGCTCAATTTAGGCTCAAGTTACCGTCACTTTACCCAACACGGGAAAAGCAAATGGCCACAGCTTAGAATAACACTTTCTTTTGCCTTAAAAATTACCAAAATGGATTGGACATCTAATGACCAAGTTACTTGTTGATCTGCTCCAAATCCATAAATCTAAACTTTTGGATATCAAATTATAGGATATTTTAGCCCCCAACCCTCTCCACCAAGGAATGACCCTAAAGGCGTTCATACACATTACATAATAGGGGTTTTCTTACAAACGAAGTACAATTTAATTAATAGGTCTTGGAATAAAAATAAGTTCCACAATTATTATTATTAACAATAATATTAATAGCAATAATTTTTATTTCTATGGCGCTAATATATTCCGCAGCAATTTACATTTGGACTTGTACAAACAATATTAGACATTACAGAATAACACATAAGTCAACAGACACCAAGGAGTGGGGGCCCTGCTCACACGCTTAAGATCTATGAGTATTGGATGTGTTGAAAAACAATGTTCCTGTGCTGAGATAATCTTATAAAGGTGCCCCTGCTGTGTACTGTGTAATGGCTGTGTCTGACCGTACAGGAACATGGTCTGATCACACCACAGCTCCTGGGCAGGGGAGGAAAATAAAGACATTACAGCATGGGATCACAGTTAACTTTTTTCTGCCAGACAAAGCCTTACAGCTTGTTTTTAAACTTGTTTTACTTCACAGAAAGCAGCAGCTGGGTGAAAAAAATTACAGCATGCACTAACTTCTTCCATGTATCACATGAAAGTCACCTGTCAGGTAGAGCGGTGTGCTAAAAAAATGTGGATCTCATATGGATCAATCGAATAGTGTCCGATTGTTATGGACACATTGCTGCTATTAAATAGGAAACTGTATTTGTTCTTCATTTTGATAACTTGTGTAAAAACAGATGCCATACGGATGACAATTGAGATGAAAATTAACCAGTTTTGATCAAATTGGATGATTTTTTATATGCTTGTGTGTATGCAGCTTTACTATTATGTGTGAATACACCCTATAAAAACGTGTACACTAGATGTTATCATACAGTTTTTTCTGTCTGAAAAATCCACCTGAAAAAACTGTTTTTTAGAGTATTTTTTTTAAGCGTTTTTGATTATATGGTGTTTTTTTTTTACCTTCACTTGATTTATTAGTGATATTTGTGGCATTTAAAAGCCTGAAGTACTGCCATGTCGATTCTTTTTCCACATAGAAGAGTGCAGTACTGTGTGCAATATAGAAGTGTTTTCCCACTGAAATCAATAGGAAGCATATTAAAAGCGTATTTAGGCTATGTTCACACGTTGTGGTTTTTTTCTGCAGGCAAAGTCTGCACTCTTGGCGGAAGACAAGCTTCTTACAAAAAGTAGGTTATTATGATGATTATATGTCATTTAAAAATGTGGAAAGAAGTGACATGCTGCAGTTTTCAATAACACAACAGTTTTCCATAAAAAGTCAGGGAGAAAAAAAATCAATGTGTGTGCATGAGACTTCTGAAATCTCATAGCTTTTGCTGGTGCTGTAAAATGCAGCTTAAAATTTGAATAAAAAAACGCTGCAAAAACGCAATGTGTGAACATAGACTTCAAGTGTTTTTTTTTTCCCACATGGATTATGGATCAGAATCCGTTTCAAAGGCCAGATAAAGAAAGCTTTGTGTGACTGGACCCTAATGGACACCTGGGTGTGATGAGGGGTGTGAGAGGCGCCATAGGGATAATGGACAGCTGCTCAAAATATGGGAGGGTCACATGACCCGCTCCATAAAGTCTGTGCAGGAGAAGGTAGAGCACTAATTACAATTATGCATGGAGTGAAGAAAAGGGTTATGCAGGTCCTGCAGCACCTGAAGGACTTCAGAATCATGTATGACTATAACAAGCGGCTGAGCACGTTTACAGACTGGCCCTTCACTGAAAACTGCAAGTGCACCCCTGAGAATGTAAGTGTGGGGCTAGGGCGCGCCTTAGGATTTAGCAATGGTAGAGTCAGGGTGAGTGCACACAGTGTGGATTTGCAGGTAAAATGACCTTCGGTTTACCTGTGGATTCCCCCCTGCATTTTGACACCTTGACAATAGAACAGGTGTCAAACAGCAGCAGAATCCGCAGAAAGAATTAACATGCTGCGGATTTAAAACTTCAGCATGTGCACTGTGGATTTTAAAAGCCGTACTGTGCTCACGGCTCTGCAGCAAAATCTGCACCTTATGCACATACCCTCAGTGGCATGTGTGCTAGGTACATGGTTGACTGCAATGCCAATGAAGTGGATGATATTTTACAAAAATCTTCACAATGCTATAAAAACAAACCTCCCCATCAATTCCCCCAAAATGCAGCTTGTTATACATGTTACACTGTGCTTGTAGGCCCTGCACTGTGGAATTATTCCATTTTCGCCCACTGCTTTTTTTTTTTTTTTTTTTACACCATGGTTAAAGGTGTTGTATAGGACTGAAAATACTGGTGACCGATGGGCCCTAACAGCTCACTAGTTGGGATGCCATTTGTTAGCTTTAATATCTTGGTTCTATTCACCCCCTTATATCAGCTGACTCTTTTCTGTTTCCTTTCACCCTTTAGTGTATCCTACATCTGATGGTTGGTGAGATCTGTGCCCATTTAATGAAATTGCTCTAAAATCATGAGGATTTCATCAGGGAACTAAACTCCCAATGGAGTGATAACACAGGTGGGGCACAAGGAAACTAAAAAAAACTCATTTGTGTATTTTAGATGGCCAAAGCCGGCTTCGTGCATTGCCCGACTGAGAATGAGCCTGATGTGGCTTGTTGCTTTTTCTGTTTAAAAGAGCTGGAGGGCTGGGAGCCGGACGATGATCCCATGTGAGTACACCACTCCCCATCACATGGATACTTTGCAGTAATTCTGGAAATTGTAATGAGAAAAGTGAATGTCTCTTCTCTCCTCCTGTAGCTGTAAGGTGGTTTTCACATGGCAGTACTGTCACTAAGCCAAGCCAGTAGTGATGAGCGAATGGTGTTATCGGAGTTGGGCCTCGCATGTGAGGTTGTCTAACAGCCGCAGGGACTCGAACATAATATACGAGCACATCCAAGATACTGATAACTCGTTACCTGAGCATGTTCGCTCATTACTACAAGCCTGTAAGGGAACATATAGAAACCATTGCTCGTATTGTACTCCCTTCTAACAAATTACACGGCAAAATCTTACCTTAGATAATGTAGTGTAAAGTGACCTATGGCCTCCATTAGATCCAGTCTGGTTTTTTTTTTTTTTTTCTCCTTAAGCTAAACTCTAAATCTTGACTTGCACAGCTCTAACTTACTGCAGTCTTTAAAGGGAATCTGTCAGTAGGATCATCCCTCCTAAGCCGTCTATATGGGCATGTAGGTAGGATCTGAAATCCATGTCGTTTTTTGCATATAAATGAGCTGTCGGACACTGATCTGTATGAGACTGCCTCATACTTAGAACTCAGAACTAAACTCTCTTGCCTTACAAACACAACTGCTGCAGCTCTCACAGCTTTGCTGTACTGCAAGCTGAGGAGAACCTGCAGATGTGTCAATGTATAATATCTCACAGCTCTGCAAACATAACATATCTCACTGAAATGTCCCATTGCTGATTTGTCTTTGGCAAAAGTCTTCAATATCAGACTGGTGGTCTCGCAGAGTGCTAAGATTTACCCACACGGGCCCCCATCAATCAGTTATTCTAGCAGTCAGATGTTGGTAGTTGTGTATCTGCACAGTAGTCTATGTAGTGGCCAGTGCAGATATACCTCAATTCAAAATAAGTGGAGGATACTTTTAGTTTTGGACTCTGTCACATTATAGAGACAGTCCACATTACATACTTGTGGAGAAACTGAGGATTGTACACACTGGGTGACTCAAACAGAAACACATGCTATTAACCTGCAGATATAAGGTTAATCTGCAGGTTGATGGCGTTACTTACACATGATTTTTTTTTTTTTTTTGTCAAAACTTCAGTGAGTGATACATTGCTATAATTGGAGTCTCTGCTCCTAAATCATGCTGCTCTCAAGTGGGATAGCAACAACCTGCTGACAGATTCCTTTAAGTCATAGAACTCTTATCAGCTAGTTTGCGCCCTGTATATGATATTGCATTGGCGAGAAGTGTTCTTTTCTAGCACTGTGTAAGAGAATGTATGTTGCTGTCTTCTATAGGACTGAACACTCCAAGCGTTCTGTCACCTGTGGCTTCTTGTCTCTGACTAAGAATACAGATGACCTGACCATGGAAGAGTTTCTGAGGCTGGAGGTTTTTCGTATTAAGACATTCTATGTAAGGAAGTATGTGAAACATTTTAAATCGGTGCATAATGTGTGGCCAGATACTTCCCATAACAAGCTTTATTCCTCAGACTTGGAATTTTGGAATCCATAACATTAACTTTTTTTTTGATGCAGAAGTGGTTCCAATACATTTAAAAGTATTAGGGTCTGTGCACACGGTGTGGATTCTACTACGGATCTGCAGGTGTTGTACAGTACTATTATAGCCCATGTAAAAAAAAAAAAAAAACCGCTGTGGATTTTCGGGGGTGGGGGTTGGAGGGAGAAGCAGCAGCATGTCACTACTTTTGTGCGGTTTTGCTGCAGTTTTCCACCTGCTCCATTCTACAAATCCGCAGGTGGAAAACTGCACAAAAACAGCAGTGAAACTGCAAGAAAAAAATGCAGGTCATTTGACCTGCGGATTTAGTAAAATCCACAGGAGGATCTGCACCGTGTGCACATAGCCTTAAAGGGAATCTGTCAACCCCCCCCCCCCGGGATGCTCTCAGGCCGTTGTCGCCACATAATGTGGGACTTTCTACCTGTTCCAAATTAAATTGTAACACTTCAAATCTGTGCATGGAAGAGCTACGCTGATACATTGAGCATCAAAGCAGATCTCTTTATTACTAATTTGGTCAGCCTTTACATTGTAAAACTATAATTGGCTCTTTCTCTGCGATGGTATTAGAATTCATAAATCTCTCATTTGCATAGTTATTTCTATCTATGCCTAGCTGAAGTGTCTAGGTGTCTGTCACTTGGTTTACACAGACTTCCGTTTCTTACATGAACAATTTAAATTTGAGGGTACAAACTGCCCCCTTCTGACTTGG